>NW_012123487.1:8578929-8579292 GCF_000951035.1 Colobus angolensis palliatus
ATATACAATCATGTCATCTGCAAACAGGGACAATTTGACTTCTTCTTTTCCTAACTGAATACCCTTGATTTCTTTCTCTTGCCTGATTGGCCTGTCCAGAACTTCCAACACTATGTTCAATAGGAGTGGTGAGAGAAGGCATCCCTGTCTTGTGCCAGTTTTCACAGGGAATGCTTCCAGGTTTTGCCCATTCAGTATGATATTGGCTGTGGGTTTGTCATAAATAGCTTTTATTATTTTGAGATACATTCCATCAATACCGAATTTGTTGAGCGTTTTTAGCATGAAGGGCTGTTGAATTTTGTCAAAGGTCTTTTCTGCATCTATTGAGATAATCATGTGGTTTTTGTCTTTGGTTCTGTT
>NW_012123487.1:8579342-8579649 GCF_000951035.1 Colobus angolensis palliatus
ATTACCTTGGGCAGTATGGCCATTTTCACAATATTGATTCTTCCTATTCATGAGCATGGTATGTTCTTTCATTTGTTTGTGTCCTCTTTTATTTCACTGAGCAGTGGTTTGTAGTTCTCCTTGAAGAGGTCCTTTACATCCCTTATAATTTGGATTCCTAGGTATTTTATTCACTTTGAAGCTATTGTGAATGGGAGTTCATTCACGATTTCGCTCTCTGTTTGTCTGTCACTGGTGTATAAGAATGCTTGTGATTTTTGCACATTGATTTTGTATCCTGAGACTTTGCTGAAGTTGCTTATCAGCT
>NW_012123487.1:8584979-8621140 GCF_000951035.1 Colobus angolensis palliatus
TGCATATATATTTAGGATAGTTAGCTCTTCCTGTTGAATTGATCCCTTTACCATTATGTAATGGCCTTCTTTGTCTCTTTTGATCTTTGATGGTTTAAACCGATTCTAATAATTTCACCACAAAAACTTATATTTCTAAATACAAATATGCTGCAAATCATGATAAGATTAATTAGAAATTTTCAGCCACAGATCTCTTAACCCCAAATATGAGGGGAAAAATCTTTAGAAATATTTTTGAAATATTAATAGTTTACTCATAAAGCAGTAATTTTTTTGACAAGGGAACACAAATAACATTCCACTGGAGGTAACTGATGAGGGCATAAAGGTGCAATTCTAAATGTTTTCTACAGAAGAATTATATCTACTTAGATGCTTTAGTTTAGACCCCAATCGTAGGTTGTGGTAAATATCAGATACTGATTGGAAGATACGATAAGGCATCCATACCTCTTCAGAATTTAAATAAACAGCAGTGACACAATGATTCTCTACTTTGCCTTTTCTCAAACTATCATTTTCTTTTGCCTTTTCTTGGTAAATAATTTTATTTCTAATAATTTATTGATACCTAAAATTCTTTAAGTATTTGGTTGACAATTTAATCAACATGATTTTTAAATGACTCACATTTTCAGAGATTTGAACCAGAAAGAACTTGTAAATCATCTAATCCTGTAGGTTTCTTTCAGTTGAGGAAACTGAGACATAAGGTTGGCTTTCCCAAAAACACTGAATGAAATGTCAGGAAATACCTTAGATGGTAAATACTGGGAGAACTTATTGTGCACCCAAAGAAATCTAGTCACATAGGAAGTAAAGAAGCTGTGCTGCTGTCTGTATTTACACTAAAGATTTCCTTCCCTGACGCCTTTTCCTATTATTGTTTTCTCTTCTTGAATACTTATACTTATTCCTCAGCATCGCATTTCTAATTCGCTTCAAGACAGAGCTCAAATGTTACTTTCTTCATAAGCCCCTTTCTGATTCTAGAGGTGTCAATTATTTCTCATCTTCTGCACACCACTTATTTTTAAGCTACTTTTTTTTTTTTTTTTTTTTTTTTTGAGACGGAGTCTTGCTCTGTCGCCCAGGCTGGAGTGCAGTGGCCGGATCTCAGCTCACTGCAAGCTCCGCCTCCCGGGTTCACGCCATTCTCCTGTCTCAGCCTCCCGAGTAGCTGGGACTACAGGCGCCTGCCTCGTCGCCCGGCTAGTTTTTTGTATTTTTAGTAGAGACGGGGTTTCACCGTATTAGCCAGGATGGTCTCGATCTCCTGACCTCGTGATCCTCCCGTCTCGGCCTCCCAAAGTGCTGGGATTACAGGCTTGAGCCACCGCGCCCGGCCAAGCTACATCTTTTATGACATCTCTTTCTAACTTGTACTTTTATCTATATCCTTGCACTAACTTGTAAGCTACTTGATTACATCATATTCATTTTTTTCATCACCTACAAACCCAACAGAGCTTTTCATTTAATTGTGTTCAGTGCATATTTGTTGAATAAATAAATTGAATGCAATGTTGATTTCTGTTATTAAAATGTAGATAACATCCTAGTTATTTTTTAAGGAGAAATAGTACACTCAGTGAATAGATTTTTACCTCATGCACATTTATTAGTCATGTGGCCATATTCAAGCTGCTTAAAATGAAATATTAATCCAATTAATTCAAGCTTTTAAAACAAAGCAATTTGCAGTTCTCATCTTTGCTGAAAGTCTTATTAGCATAAATTAGTTCTTTTAAGTTAAATGTATTTGACTGTTGCATTGGAGATACATGTGAACTGTCATTTCCATATTCAGAGCATGGGATTAAGAGACGGACCCACAGAGGTCAGTTAATCTACATTTACAGAGCTCTTGGAGACAGCACATATCTAAGCCAGCTCCCATAGAGGATCATCTATTTGCTTTTAAAGACTCTCCTGAGGTTTTCAAAGGAACACTGGCAGATGCAAAGTCTGTTGACTCAGGATGCCTACATCCTTTCAAAGTTACACCCCCCCCCCCCACAACATTTAACTTAGCCATATAAATCATTTAAAATACATTATCCCTGAATTTTTCTCCTACTTCCCTTTTGTAAATAGTGAGAAGGAAAGGGAAGTATCTCAGAGGGCACAAGAAAAAGAGCAAAAGGCTCTTTTGGTTTTTTTCTCTTTCCTTGACAAGCTGCTGTAAGCAAGGTGAGGGCCAGGTTATAAGGTTGGCAGCACAATCCAGATTTGTCTCTGGATAGGAACATCCATGGTTGTTTTGTAAACTCTTGGAAACAGCAATTGATATCAGGCCTTCATGACATTCTCAGGTTTTTATTTTTCCATAATAAGAAACTCATTTGTGATTCTGTGATATAATTCCATATTTTACAGTAGAATTAAACATTCTCTACAGTTTCATCTCAGTGTTGGCAAGAAGATTTCACTGACAACATGAATAATATTAATGTCAATATCTGATATAAGCTTTTGTTATTAATAATATATGACAACAGCATAGAGAACTACTTATGATATTTGAATTATTCACTTACCATTATAGGAGGATAGCTTCCATTTGATTATCAAAATTATTTTTCAAAACTATTGAAGCCTAAGGAAAATTTTCATGAGATAGTAGTAACAGGAAATGTAGAAAACCAATTTATATATTCAGTGTGATCAATATTTTACAAAGATTTTGACACATATACTTCCACATTCAAAATACACCCAAAAAAATACACTGACCTAATACTAGTCAGGAAGAGGATTTATAAAGGACTTTTTTTTCCAACTATTTTTACAGATGTTTTCAAATTTTCTATGATAAGCTTGTATTTCCTTAATAATCAGGAAAATTTTACTTTGAAAAGATAATATACACACTATGGTTTTAAAGCACAGTTTTACTGAAATAATTTATAGACTTCTGAGAGTTTTTTTATGGTTCTACAATAAAATGACTGTGATTCAAATCCTGGCTCTGCACTTGTGCAACGTTGGAAAAGTCCCTTAACATCTATAAAACGGAGATGATAGTAACCCAACTTCATTGGGTTGCTGTGAGGATAAAATGAGGAAATACATGTAAATCAGTTGTAAGAATGTGTGTCTGGCACGTGGTAAGTGCTTAACTAATGTCAGCTAGAACATATTAATTATTATAGAGGAAGGAAACAAGACACATATTTAGAAAGTAGGATGAGATCACTGGGATTCTCTGCCAAGGTTTTGGAAGAATTGAAACTTAAACCAGACTGTAAAAGATAGATAAAATCAGAAAAGATATTTTCTTTGTTTTGGTGCAAGGTGAGAGGAATCGCAAACCATGAGGGAAATGATAAAGTTTGAGAAAGGAAAAGTATATGGGTCAAATAAAACATACGGTGAAATACAAGGTTTAGAGAAATATATTTTCTCCTAATCGTCTCTCTTTGTAGAGCTTGAAAATATAAACAGGTTAAGATGGGCATGGTGGTTGTAAAGCAGAAATTATTTTCTCAATGCCCCTTCTCCAACATTTTAACATTTTTAGTTAATTCTGATCTCAAATTCTGCCTTCTGGAGTTTTTCAAAGGCAAGATCACAGTAGTATGTCTTGTCAGAATGCTCCAGACATGACCCGTGAATTTCGTTTTGTGTCAAATTCTAGAGTAAAACTAACAGTCTTTTGGCTGAGACTTTCTCAGTGTTGCATTTGGAATCCAGTGATAAAAAGGATGGACTAATGAGGTTGAATTACAATGAAAAAAAAAAACAGAGGTTTCATTATTTAATTATTTTCTTCCACATACCTCATAAATTTCTATGTATCATTAAAAAACAGTTTTATTAATATGCCCATTATTCGTTATTAATGAATTATACCAGTCTCTCTTTTGCCCATATTTTCTTTATCATATTGTTGAAACCATAAGGTTTTTCAATCGCTAGGACCTCCCCTAGAAGATTGTGTACATAATCAATATTAAGTAGATAGTACAAAATATTTATTTTAGAATGCTTACACTATATTAACTTGAATACCATATTCCATTCTAACGTTTTCAAAGTACACCTTTCCTCGTACAACTATAATGAGGTTGATAAACTACTTGAAGGAACTAGGGATCATTAATATCATTTTTATAATTGTTTATTAGATCCAAATTACTGATGCTAAATAGTAATTTTTTTCTTCTTCTTTTTCTTGTTTGAATTGGGGAATCTGGCCCAGTAGCTATTATTTCATTCCATTGATGGTGGCATCATTTGATATCTTATGTAATTTTTGCCCTGATTCTAGGGTCCAGAAGGTGGGTGATTTGGATATGACCCCCAGAATTGAAATTCAGAGCAACTATTGCAATAATCCTAGATTGCCTGAAAATATTATGACATTTTGGGTATCTCTTATTATGTAAGTCCTATCCTACAGTATATTTACTCTGAAAGATAGAAGATCACAGTGATAAAGTATAACTGTAGTAGATTTGGGGACTTCCTTATATCTTTTGTGTAATGATGCTGCACTAAGATTAATAAAAAGCTAAAAATTTACAAATATGATAGGGTTGTCTTTTTCTTTATATCATGATACAAGGCCATTAAGACAGACATGATTTGTTATTATAAAAAAAAGTTCTTCTTACAGAATTACTCTCACCCTTCTGCTAGAAATAATAACCTCCCAGTATGCTTCTTAATCATATTTTGAAATAAATGACTTCACCTTTACGTCAGTTGAATGCCTCCTAAGTGGCCACAGTCTGCCAGATGCATGGCTTCCCAATCTAGTCACTACCTTTAAATTTTTTTTGAATATTAAAAAAATGAAACACCATTAGCTGCTAAGGAAGAACTCGTTCTGTGCCATTGATTAATTGGCATTGATAAATAAGCCACATTAGTATTACAAGAAAATGGCATAACAGATTGATGTCAACTTGAGCTCTCTAGGAATAAAGCTGAAGAGAACTCAGTACACCATCTGGAAGAGACAATGAGAGGTGGCAAATTTCATGCAACGGGGAGAAGAGGAGGGTGCTTTTCAGATGCCACATATCTGAGCTGACACTTTGATGTGTTCAAGTGCAATCTCCCCTGTCAAAATATTTCTTTCTTTAGCCGTACTTGGTCTAATGCAATCAGACCACGGTGTGGAAGGCTGCCATATCCTCTTAGGTGAGATTTGTCTTGGAGTAACAAGCTGCACAGCTTCCAAATTGTAGTGCCACAATTTAAATGATAAAAAACAAAACATGCAGTACCAGCTTATATTAAAATTTACAACCTGCTGTGCCACCTTTAATACAAATTTGACAACTCAGTGTAAATTTTTTTTTGTTTTTTTTACTCATAGTAACACTTTATAACTGAATAAGCATTATCTCTGTGTTATTTTAAATTGACAAAACTTCTCAATACACTTTCACTTGTTTTTCCCTGCTTAATAATAAGCACCTCTCATTGGAAATTTCTACCAATAAGATCAAGTTTATGGGCTAATTATCTTGATGGAGCTAAAGCAAACGATTCTCTTGAGATGAGAGATTGTTTATTATAATTACCATTGTTAGCTTTATGACTCAAGTTCCTTTCATAGGGACTATGTAAACTTGTACATGTTTTAATAAAATATAGTATCAATTAGTTTCATATGTCTATGCTAGGTGACTTTTAGTAAAATGTTACTAAGATATTTTAAAATTATAATTAGGACTCGGAACTACTTGATCAAATCAATAAAATATTCTATGTCTTTTAAATATCAATGCTTTCTCTTCTTTAACAAAAGGAATGTTTTCCTTAATATCACTGAAAAAAATGCCTACTTGAATCTGATTTAAATAAGGTATATAAAATTGTAAGGTTTTAGGCTAAACATCTTGTTATAATGAGATTGAGGTTTGTTTAACCTGCAAATGTAAACCAATATGATGATGATTATTCATATTTTAATCTATAGCATATAAAATGTCCTAGTATAAAAATGTTTATGGCTAAAAAATCATATTTGAATATTTTCTTCATTCATCAAATTTTGACCCCTATTTCTATTAGACTAACTTGTGATGATAAATTTTTAGCCTTTATTACTTATATAATAAATTTAGATCATCTTGTTATTAATAATATGTTGAATCAATTCACATGGCACATGCAAATACATGTACACATTAAATAGAAACATGACAAAAACAAGATTACGTTGCTCTAGGCCATACAAACACTTACTTTGTTGAGGTTTAAATGGAAAATAGAAATAATAGGTAGATTTACTAAAGCCGTGAAGTTACTGATTTTAGACAATATGTCAAATAACTAAAAGATATGGTTGCAAATATTGAAAATACTCAACTAAAATCATTACCAAGGAAAAATTTTGCACACTAAAGCCAATGATGGGAAAAGAAACAGTATCATGCACTGGAATTTGTTATATCTTTCTGTGGATAGAAACGTTGTTATTATTAGTTTCTAAAGTAATAGCTAATATTAACAATCAGATGAAATTACACAATGTGGTTATTACCTGTGTTAAATGTTTCTTAATATAGTATGGGTAAGTGAATAAAATCTTGGGCCTGTTTCATATACATGTTCTATACAATTTAAGATCATTTTGATGATGTTATCCATTTATACATAATTGAACAAAAAGAGACAAATATAAAATCTGTTTTATATTTGGTAAGCATGCCCAGTAAAGGGCTGATAGTTTTTAAAATATCGCACTGTGATAAAATTTTACCAATGTAATATAAAGATTTGAATCAATTTCCAAGGTTTTCTCTTCCCTACTGTTGGAATGGTTTTAAAAAATTTTTATTTTTTCATTTTCTTTGAGAAAGGGTCTCAGTCTCTCACCCAGTCTGGAGTGCAGTGTCATCATCATAGCTCACTGCAGCCTCAACCTCCTGGGCTCAAGCGAACCTCCTGCCTCAACCTCCCGAAGAGCCGGAATGTCAGGCATGAGGCAGTGTGCATAGCCCTGAATGCTTTAATTTTATTCATTACTTGGAAATAAGTTTAATTTCTAGTTATTTCCCGGAAATAAATCTACATTTTTATATCTGATTTCAAGAAAGCATTCAAATGCCCATCACCAGTTTTCTCAATGGTTAGATAATTTGAAGTATAGGAGAGGAAAAAGCTTATTTCCTTATCCATTACCATGTCCATGGCTGAGGACCATAAAACAAGAGGCAGACTAATAAGAGAAATGTAAGTCTTGCAAGACATGGAAGCCTTTTAACATCAAGACCCAAAGATGTGAACTTGTGTACTTGTGTATTTTCATGCTTAGGTTTGATAAAGAAGGGACAGTGTGGACAAATATTACTGAAAGACAAAGGATATGATCTAATGGCAATAAACTGGGGGGAACTTAGCAAGACCTGTTTATTCTGTGAATTATTTGTCCTTTTTTTTTTTTTTTTTTTTTGAGAGGGAGTCTCGCTCTGTTGCCCAGGCTGGAGTGCAACGGCACGATCTCAGCTGACTGCAACCTCCACCTCCCAGGTTCATACGATTCTCCTGCCTCAGCCTCCTGAGTGTCAGGGATTACAGGTGTGCACCACCACACCTGGCTAATTCTTTTGTATTTTTAGTAGAGACAGGGCTTCACCACGTTGGTCAGGCTGATCTCATGATACGCTCACCTCGGCCTCCCAAAGTGCTTTGGTTACAGGCATGAACCATAGCTCCTGTCCCCCTTCATCTTTAGAGATAAGGATATTCTTTTCCTTAGAGAATAGGAAGGGCACCTCTCCAATAAGCATGTTATCATCTCCTTCAAAGGAGAAAGGTGAGGAGGAGGTGAGAGTGACTTTTTTGCTTCTGCTGTTTTCTAAAAAGCCAAGGTACCGTATTTTGGGATAGTGTTCCAGAACCCCATCAAAAGCAAACATTCATGCTCTCTTTCAATCTTACCCTAGCCTCATGGAAGATCAAATAAGACTTATTTAATTTGCTAAGAGTATCAGTACAAGATTTCACAAGAAGCACCTCAGAATGATCCAGGTATCTATCAGGTATCTAACCATGGCTACAAAGGTAACAATATGCACATTTTAATCTAAAACTTGGATTTTAGAACCTCTAGTTAGGTGATCCTGCTACTTCCCATTTTTACTTCTTTGTGTATTAGTTTGCCTCTTAATGTATAACAATATTTTCCATTTAACTTGATTTTCCCCCTCTGAAAAGCTTGTTATTTAATTCCTTTAGGATTAGAGTTCTGACAGATAAAAACATTCTCGTCATTCTCTTGCTTTTGTATTTATATATTAGCATAATTTTCTATTTCATACCTCTTTATGTCTGAAGGAATATACCACATTATCATTACAAAAACCTCCTAATGAAGTTGAATTGTGCTTTCAAGTGAAGACAGACCTGAGATTATGAATAAAAGCAATCCTCTCCAGCAAGGAAGTACTTTGAATAGATTTCAGCTCGGTCAGATAGCTTGAAAGTAATAAGTAGCAGTGGGACTGGAAGCCACATTAAAAATTTCTCACTAGTTCAGAGGAAGATGATGAAAATTACCTTCAGGAGTAGCTTTAGGAACCTGACTGA
Source organism: Colobus angolensis palliatus (assembly GCF_000951035.1). NCBI lineage: Eukaryota > Metazoa > Chordata > Mammalia > Primates > Cercopithecidae > Colobus > Colobus angolensis. The sequence continues at coordinate 8,593,533 of NW_012123487.1, forward strand.
GGTAGAAATCACTATTTTGATAATATTTTGGATGGTGATGTACTCCCTACAAAACACTTTGCTACAAACTTCAACCATGTCAGAAATGTAGGGCATATGCAATTATTCCTTTTTGTATGTGTAGAAATTAAATCTAGCTGGGTGTGATGTGTCATGCCTGTCATCCCACCTACTCAGGATGCTGAGACAGGAGGATTATTTGAGCCCAGGAATTTGAGACCAGCCTGGGCAACACAGCAAGATCCTGCCTCTTAAATAAAAATATATAGCCAGGCATGATGGCATGCACCTGTAGTTTTATCTACTTCAGACTGAGGCAGGAGGATCACCCAGGAGTTTGTGGCTGCAGTGAGCTATGACTGCATCACTGCCCTCCAGGCTGGGCAACAGAGCAAGACCCTATCTCTTAAAAAAATATTTAAAAAAGAAATTAAATCTCAGTGATGTTAAGGGATTTAATAAAGACCATTAATTAGTAAGTGCTTGAACTGAACCAGAACTTGAAGCCCAGATTCCAAATTCAGTTTTCTTTCAATTATTCTTTTCATGAAGATTTTTGGGAGTGAGTGTACTTAGCACTCTACATAAGACCCGAATATTACATTTCAGATTCTTTAAGCCATTATATTTGACATGAGATATAGGAAGCCTGTAAAACAAATAAAAATAAGAAACAAAATTGCTGGCAACATAAATGTCTTGCTGATAGCTGTATCATTTACCATTAAAATTTTTAAACTCCTTGCTTGAAAATTATGAAATCTTTCTATTTCTTATTACTCATGGTTCTGAAACTCATTTGAAAATGTGAGATATAGCCTCATATTCTCTTTGGAAGAGCTATGTTATAAATTTATTTAGTTTTAATATAATATATGGTTTTCAATCAAGCTCTTCATTTTAAAAACTATTTAAGTTTGAAATTTATATAAGAATGCAGGTGGCTAGCAAGATGGCTACATAAGAATAACTCTCGTCTGAAGCTCCCAGAGAGATCAATGCCAAAGGAGGGTGGTATCTGCATTTCCAACTGAGGTACCTGGCTCATCTCATTGGGACTGATAAGACAGTGGGTGCAACCCAACGAAGCGTGAGCTGAAGCAGGTTAGGGTGTTGCCTTACCAAGGCAGTGTAAGGCGTCAGGGAACTCCCTCCCCTAGCCAAGGAAAGCCGTGAGGGACTGAGCTGTGACGAATGGTGCATTCTTGCCCAAATGTATGCTTTGTCTACGGTCTTGACAACCCACACAACAGGAGATTCCCTTGGGTGCCTATGCCACCAGGGCCCTGGGTTTCAAGCACAAAACTGGGCAGCCATTTGGGCAGACACCCAGCTAGCTGAAGAAATTTTATTTTATTTTTTCATACCACGGTGGTGCCTGGAACACCAGGAAGACAGAACCGTTTACTCCTCTGGAAAGAGGGTTGAAGCCAGGGAGTCAAGTGGTCTAGCTCAGCAGATCCTATCCTCACAGAGTCCAGCAAGCTAAAATCCACTGACTTGAAATTCTTGCTGCCAGCACAGCAGTCTGAAGTCAACCTGGGACACTTGAGCTTTGTTGGGGGAGGGGCGTCCACTATTACTAAGGCTTGAGTAGGTGGCTTTCCCCTCACAGTGTGAATAAAGTCACTTGGAAGTTGGAACTGGGCAGAGCCCACTGCAGCGCTGCAAAGCTCATGTAGCCAGGCTGCCTCTCTGGATTCCTCCTCTCTAGGCAGGACATCTCTGAAAGAAAGGCAGCAGCCATAGTCAGGGACTTACAGATAGAACTCCCACATCCCTGGGACAGAGAACCTTGGGGAAGGGGCAACTGTGGGCGCAGCTTCAGCATACTTAAACGTTCTTGCCTGCTGGCTCTGAAGAGAGCAGTGGATCTCCCAGCACAGCATTCAAGCTCTGCTAAGGGACAAACTTCCTCCTCAGTTTGTCCCTGACCCCGGTGCCTCCTGACTGGGAGACCTTTCCCAGCAGGGGTCGACAGACACCTCATACAGGAGAGCTTCACCTGGCATCTGGCGGGTGGCCCTCTGGGATGAAGCTTCCAAAGGAAAGAACAGGCAGCAATCTTTGCTGTTCTGTAGCCTCCACTGATGATACCCAGGCAAACAGGACCTGGAGTAGACCTCCAGCAAATTCCAGCAGACCTGCAGCAGAAGGGCCTGACTGTTAGAAGGAAAACTAACAAATAGAAAGAAAGAGTGTCAACATCAACAAAAAGGATGTCCAAACAAAAACCCCATGCAAAGGACACCAACATCAAAGACCAAAGGTAGATAAATCCACGAAGATGAGGAAAAACCAGCACAAAGAGGCTGAAAATTCCAAAAACGAGAATATTTCTTCTCCTCCAAAGGAGGAGTGTTTAGAGGGAAATTTATAGCGCTAAATGCCCACAGAAGAAAGCAGGAAAGATCTAAAATTGACACTCTAACATCACAATTAAAAGAACTAAAGAAGTAAGAGCAAACAAATGCAAAAGCTAGCAGAAGACAAGAAATAACTAAGATGAGAGCGGAACTGAAGAAGATAGAGACATGAAAAACCCTTCAAAAAAACAATCCAGGAGGTGATTTTTTGAAAAGATTAACAAAATAGATAGACTGCTAGCCAGACTAATAAAGAAGAAAAGAGAGAAGAATCAAATAGATGCAATAAAAAATTATAAATGGGGTATCACCACTGATCCCACAGAAATACAAACTACCATCAGAGAATACTATAAACACTTCTATGCAAATAAACTAGAAAATCTAGAAGAAATGAATAAATTCCTGGACACATACACCTGCCAAGACTAAACCACGAAAAAGTCGAATCCCTGAATAGACCGAAAACAAGTTCTGAAATTCGGGCAGTAATTAATAGCCTACCAACCAGAAAAAGCACAGGACCAGATGGATTCACAGCCAGATTCTACTAGAGATATTAAGAGGAGCTGGTACCATTCCTTCTGAAATTATTCCAAACATTAGAAAAAGAGGAACTCCTCCCTGATTGATTTTATGAGGCCAGCATCATCCTGATACCAAAACCTGGCAGAGACACAACAAAAGAAGAAAATTTCAGGCCAAGATCCCGGACGAACATCAATGTGAAAATCCTCAATAAAATACTGGCAAATCAAATCCAGCAGCACACCAAAAAGCTTATCCACCATGATCAAGTTGGTTTCATCCCTGGGATACAAGGCTGGTTCAACACACGCAAATCAATAAACATAATCCATCACATAAGCAAAACCAATGACAAAAACCACATGATTATTGCAATAGAACCAGAAGAGGCCTTCTATAAAATTCAACACCCATTCATGCTAAAAACTCTTAATAAACTAGGTACTGATAGAACGTGTCTCAAAATAGTAAGAGCTATTTATGACAAACCCACAGCCACTACCATACTGAATGGGCAAAAGCTGGAAGAATTCCCTTTGAAAACCAGCAAAAGACAAGGATGCCCTTTCTCGCCACGCCTGTTAAACATAGTACTGGAAGTTCTGGCTAGGGCAATCAGACAAGAGAAAGAAGAAAAGAGTATTCAAATAGGAAGAGAGGAAGTCAGATTGTCTCTGTTTGCAGTTGACATGATTGTATATTTAGAAAAACCCCTTCATCTCAGCCCAAAATCTCCTTAAGCTGATAAGCAACTTCACCAAAGTCTCAGGATACAAAATCAATGTGCAAAAATCACAAGCATTCCCATACACCAATAATAGACAAAGAGAGAGCCAAATCATTAGTGAACTCCCATTCACAATTGCTCCAAAGAGAATAAAATACCTAGGAATACAACTTGCAAGGGATGTGAAGGACTCTTCAAGGAGAACTACAAATCACTGCTCAACGAAATAAGAAAGGCCACAAACAAATGCAAAAACATTCCATTCTCATGGATAGGAAAAATCAATATCCTGAAAATGGCCAAACTGCCCAAAGTATTTTATAGATTCAGTGTCATCCCCATCAAGCTACCATTGATTTTCTTCACATAATTAAAATCAACTACTTTAAATTTTATATGGAACCAAAAAAAGAGCCCAGATAGTCAATAGGTTCCTATGCAAAAACCTGGAGGCATCATGCTACCTGACTTCAAACTATACTACAAAACTATAGTAACCAAAACAGCATAGTGCTGGTGCCAAAACAGATATATAGACGAATGGAACCAAACAGAGGCCTCAGAAATAATGCCACACATATACAACCATCTGATCTTTGACAAACCTGATGAAAGCAAGCAATGGGGAAAGGATTCCCTATTTAATAAATGATGTTGGGGAAATTGGCTAGCCATATGCAGAAAACTGAAATTGGACCGCTTCCTTACACATTATACAAAAATTAAGTCAAGATGGATTAACGACTTAAATGCAAGACCTAAAACCATAAAAATGCTAGAAGAAAACCTAGGCAATGCCATTAAGGACATAGACGTGGACAAAGACTTTATGACTAAAACACCAAAAGCAATGGCAACGAAAGCCAAAATTAACAAATGGGATCTAATTAAACTAAAGAGCCTTTGTACAGCAAAATAAACTATCAGAGTAAACAGGCAACCTACAGAATGGGAGAAAATTTTTGCAATCTCTCCATCTGACAGTCAAAGAGCTAATATCCAGAATCTACAAAGAACTTAAACAAATTTACAGGAAAAAACAACCCCATCAGAAATGGACAAAGGATATGAACAGACACTTCTCAAAAGAAGACATTTATGCAGCCAGCAAAAATATTTAAAAAAAGCTCATCATCACTGGTCATTAGATAAATGCAAGTCAGGACCACAATGAGATACCATCTCATGCCAGTTAGAATGGTGATCATGAAAAAGTCAGGAAACAACAGACTGGAGAGGATGTGGACAAATAGGAACACTTTTATGCTGTTGGTGGGAGTGTAAATTAGTTCGACCATTTTGGAAGTCAGTGTGGCAATTCCTCAAGGATCTAGAACCAGAAATACCATTTGACCCAGCAATCCCATTACTGGGCATATACCCAAAGTATTATAAATCATTCTATTATGAAGACACATGCACACATATGTTTATTGCAGCACTGTTTGCAATAGCAAAGACTTGGAACCAACTCAAATGCCCATCAATGTTAGACTAGATAAAGAAAATGTGGCACATATGCACCATGGAATACTATGCAGCCATAATAAAGGATGAGTTCCTGTCCTTTGCAGGGACATGGATGATGCTGGTTGGAAATCATCATTCTCAGCAAACTAACACAAGAACAGAAAACCAAACACTCCATGTTCTCACTCATAATTGGGAATTGAACAATAAGAACACATGGACACAGGGAGGGAAACATCATAAACCAGGGCCTGTGAGGGGTTGAGGGGCTAGGGGAGGGATAGTATTAGGATAAATACCTAATGTGGATGATGGGTTGACGGTTACAGCAAACCACCGTGGCACGTGTGTACCTATGTAACAAACCTGTGCATTCTGCATATTTATCCCAGAACTTTAAAGTATAGTAATAATAATAATGATAATAATAAATGCAAAGAGACATATATAAAAATGTCTAAAGAAATGCTGTTAAGATAATTTAGGACAGAACTCTGGTTAACTTTTAATCACAAATGAAAAGTCAAATGTAGAAAGAAACAGACTACCAAATAAGATAAGTACATGCACAAAAGTGTAAGTAGACAGAATTACCAACTCGACTTGGCTTTGGTCAAATTATTCGACTTGCTCATAATTTGGCCAAACCTGCTATAAAATTAAAAGGGAATATAAAACCAACATATTATGGAAAACAAGAGGCTGCATCTCAACCAGATTCTCTTATGTGAATTATTTTCTAACAACATTTTAAAAAGAAGTCAACAGAAATTGAGTGTTTAATAAAAGTAAATATAAACGTGTGGTAATGATAAATCTGTCTACATAACCTGCATGTTTAAGGTGTTATTTTAGAACTCAGATTCTTACGTTTCTTAATATCAACTTACTAGTTATACTTGCCTTTCCATAATACTCGGTAAAAACATTTCCATTAAGGAGGCTAATGTAATCATTTCAGGAATTAAAATTTTGAAAATATTGTGTAAAGTAACTTAGAATGAGCTTTATAAATGTTATATGAAAGCTTTCAAATATATACTTATACAGTTATTTCAAATGAAATTTTGCTCCTGTCTACCTCACCATATAAGTTTTGGTCTCCTAAATGAGTGGTGATAGAGTGAATTTCAAGATTTATGAATTTCCCTGAAGTGAAACTCTCTCAACCCCAATTTCTTTGTAAAATACTTTGCTAGAAAGTACATGCTATAGTTGTAAAGTATAGTTATTATTAATATTATTATTAAAAGTGGAACTCAAAAATAGTGATTTAAAAAAGGAATCTGATAGCATGTCCTGAATGTTCCAGTCTCTTTTTGGACCTACCCAACTTGTATCTTCTGATCTCTTATAGTATTTGTGGACTTTTCAATGCATTCTTGATTAAGTATTGCCTTGAAGATTTCTTCCAGTTCTGTCTAGAATTTTCAGTAAATATTTCTTTTTAACTTTTGTTGCTTTTTAATTTTATTTTAATAACTGCATTAAAAATCTCTGTAGGGCAAGGGACAAATGATACTTCAGGAATCTTACCCTGTTTTCTTCTTGGTCTTCCAAGGATTCCCAAAGAGAGTCACTGCTATGTCTCATGTTACCATACTATCTGTGTGAGTAGAAGAGAAAGAAAAGTGAGATTCTATCCACCTCCGTTTAGAATCTTTACTTACTCCCGGCCAGGCGTGGTGGCTCACGCCTGTAATCCCAGCACTTTGGGAGGCTGAGTCAGGCAGATCATGAGGTCCGGAGATCGAGACCATCCTGGCTAACTTGGTGAAACCCCATCTCTACTAAAATATAGAAAGTTAACCAGGCGTGGTGGCAGGTGCCTGTAGTCCCAGCTACTTGGGAGGCAGAGGCAGGAAAATTGCTTGAACCCAGGAGACGGAGGTTGAGGTGAGCGGAGATCATGCCACTGCACTCCAGCCTGGGTGACAGAGCAAGATTCCGTCTCAAAATAATAATAATAATAATAATAGTAAAAGGTAAAATCTTTACTTATTCCCCTGAAAATTCTACCATCTACTTAAGTAGATTTATTGTTTTCCTTCAAAGCCTTCGTTTAACAGCATTTCTTCTTTGAAAATGGAATCAAAGAGCAGGAAACACTGTTTCCCATTAAGGTTAGAATATTTAAGTATTATAACATGAAACACCTATGTAGTCTTCATAATGTGTCTTTATAACATATGAAAAGAGCATATATTAACTCATTGATATATATGTTAATTTATTGCATTATAATAACAGCCATTGAGAAAAAAAGTACTATTATCAAACCCACTTGACTGATGAGAAAACTGATGCACAGAGAGTTCAATTAATTTCTTCACTGTCACACAGATAATACAGGAAATTCTAATCTAAACAGTGCTATACTGCCTGTCATCTGAGGCAAAGAACACATGTTTAAGATCATTCAGGGTCATAAAATCAATGAGTAAAAGCTTCAGATTAAATGCAGAAAATTATTTCAATCATATAGTTGGTGTATTCACTTAAAAGGGAGATTGAAAAATGAATTGTTAAATAAATAATGAAGAAAAAGGTTAATAGAAAAATGAACCAAAGCATTTTTTTATCCTAGTTGACTACAAGACTTTGTCAAAATAAATACATGCATATTGGTGTTAGTTGTATTGCTACAGGAGGAGCAAAAACTATAAGGGATATAAAAACAGCAGTATGTATAGTTCTGGGTCTTATCTATCCTAATTTTTGTCATATGCTTCTATCAGACCTGACTATTTATGAAATATTAATAAACATAAGGAAAATATCCACAGTATGGACCATTCCTCTTCTTCAGAATAAACCTTGGCAGGCCATATTATCCATGTAATTGCCATTTCCTGATGAAAACAGAGGTTTCTTCGAAGGCATTTAACAAGAGCCAAATTTTTAATGCTGCTTCTGGCACTCACCTTCATAGGCACTCTGTCATTTCAGTCTGAAATAATGAAAGATGGAAATAAAAGTATTCTCTTCTTTTTAAAGTTCCAGGCCTCTTTAGGTTTAAGCCCACCGGGAGTCCAGACAAATGACTTAAAACATGTCAAAAATGAAAGTGAAAAGGTTTTATAACCTGTTTTTTTCCCCTTTCGGACATCCTAAGGCTTTGTCTGTTTGAGATGTCTGGATTTTTGTTTTCTTCGTTCTTAGTGTGAAATCATTCCTTCAAAACATGTCTGTAATGAAATGTCTAGTTATCTCTGATGTTCTGTAATACTACCTGAAAATATTTCTGAAACAACAAAGTAGTTATTTTTGGAAGATCAAATCATTGAAATAAGGTATTTAGGTAAACATTTCTGGCATTGTTCATATCTACACACTAACTATACCCTAACTGTATTTCAAAGGAGATTGAAGAGAAAAATAACTCAATTTCTTAAATGTGGGTAAATATGACAGTATTTTGCAAACTTTTTTAGGTATCATTGAATCAAATTAGTTTATTTAATGGTATCAACTTATGTATAATCTAATTTAAATGTTCCATAATAAGTACATCATTTCCCTATGGTTCCTGGGAAGGTGCTGCTCATCGGATTTTTGAGACTCTAGACTCTTTATCATGATGATCTTCAGTGAAAAATTTTTGTATTATAATTCCTGATTTGAAATAGTTATGTCAGTAGAGAGATGAATGGGCAGATGGAGAGACAGATAAAAGATAACCTGAATAAGTAGTATGGTTCATATTATTTAGACATAGGTTTTGCAAAATATATGTTTGGAAAACCATATGCACTGTCACACATTTAAGTAGGGGAATTCATTTGAGAAGTAGACACAGTTGTATGATGCATATTTTCTGTATTTTAACATTTTAAAACAGTAATTACTTCAAAAATGGAATATTCTTGATGATGTTTGTGATGGTGTTTGACAATGAACTTGGCAATTTAGACAAAAATATATTTTACCTCAATTGCCTCTGAAAGGCATTAAGCCAATTTTGCATTTAAATTTTGAATCTCTTACAAGATAAAATCCATTGGAAATCAATTAACTGGGATAGTAGCATATTTTATTATGGATAAGTAATAGTTTTGCAGCATACTTACGCTGAAACTTCCTTCCATGTTGTAGCACATATTTATTTATTTATTTGCTTGTTTGTTTTTGCAAGACAGAGTCTTGCTCTGTTGCCCAGGCTGGAATGCAGTGGTGTGATCTCAACTCACTGCAACCTCTGCCTCCCAGGTTCAAGCAATTCTCCTGCCTCAGCCTTCTGAGTAGCTGGGATTATAGGCATCTGCCACCATGCCTGGCTAATTTTTGTATTTTTAGTAGAGATAGGGTTTCATCATGTTGGCCAGGCTCATCTTGAACTCCTGACCTCAGGTTATCTGCCTGCCTCAGCTTCCCAAAGTGCTGGAATTACAGACAAGAGCCATACTACCTGGCGGTTGTGGCTCATATTCTGATTTCTGTTCATTCTGCGCATTTCTATCACATTTTACTTAGGTATTGGCCAATGGTCATAATCTTCCTCTTAAACTTCCTTCTTTCTCTACATTCTTTATCATTTTAATAGGACCACCATCCAAACAATGGCATGAGTCAGGAAAATGGGACTCATTTTCCATTCCTTGACTCTCACCTCCACATGAAATCAAACATTAAATACCATAAAATTATACATATAGCAAGTCTCTCCTCTCCTTTCTATTCCAGAAACACTTATTATTTCTTAGACCCTCATTATTTATCACCTGGATAACTGTAACAGCCCTAAACTTCCCTTCTAGCTTCAGTCTTACCTCTTTCTAAGCCTCTGCTTCCAGAGAGATGTCTGTGAATTGAACCTATGACACACCCCTTCTTCAGTACTCTTATGACCCTCTTTGACTTCACAGGGAAAGTTAAATACTGAGGTTGATTTAATGGCCCTTTAGTGCCTTTCTGTTGCTTCTTCCCACATTTTCATCCCTTTCTGCAGCGTTTCAAATGGAACAGACTGTGGCTTTGTTTAAGCACTTTTGCATATGTGGTTCCTTCTACCTAAGGCACCCTTGCCCATCAGCAACAAATATCCCCAACACTTTCTCAGCTCTGACTTGAGCCCATCCAGACTTCACTGAGGCATCTTTTTGTTTTTTATTTGAATGATCCCTGAGTCCCCTTTTCCCCTTTTACTTGGTTAGTTGTTCTAATTTTCTGCTTCTACAGTACTTTCTGTTTCCCTGTCTTCTAACTTTGTCATTCTCTATTATTGTTAAGGTTTCCTTCATTATGTTTTCCACATTAGACTATGTATTCCTTAATTGCAACACTGTACATTATTCACCTATGTGTCACACATACTTATAGTGCTCTGTCTCTCTCTCTCCCCATGAATTCACACTGATATGTCCAATTCCAAGCCAATACACAGAGCTCATGCTGCCCTTTCTTCCTTGGGAATTTTGTCAATATTTTTCAAGTACAGAGATTCTAGGTCTTTTAAGACAGACATTGTTAACTTGCCAGCATACTTCACATATACCAAAATTTTTAGCCTAGTTGATCCAACTTGTTGAAATTTATTGTCTAGATGACTCTGAACATTATAGAAAAAAAAATAATTTGGAAGCTTTTGTATACGTAGCAGTTTGCCATTGCATATATCATCATCTGGTTGATTATCTGACATTTCATTTGTTTGTCCAGATAGCTGGTGCTACATTGACACACTCTTATCCTCCATTTACTTTCCACTGCACTGTAGCACCAAGATGGGGTTTACTGATTTTTTGTTTATATATTCTTTTATCTGCTATCTCACATACATGGTAGGCTCTGCAGAATGAAAATAGTCTTTTCTGCTTCTGCCTCCCTTCAGTATTATAATTCTGGGCAGTGCTATGAATACAACAGCTCCATAAAAATGTTCTTGCTGAATGAATGTGTGAATTAAAATATCCATTGAAGACCTTGAAGGTTCATCATTGTACTGGAAGTATGTGACTTTAATTATGAATTATTTCCTCCATTCTATGATATTGTACTCTAAAATATAACTCGATACTGCATATATAGGGTGAGTTCTCTGAGGAGGCCTCGCCACTTTATAATTCTCAAATCATCTAAAGTTCAGGTTTGGGGTTTGGAAAACCTCCACAGAAATTTACACTGATTTTTTTCATCTTCTTCTAAATTTGCCCATCACAAGTTTTTAGATGATTATTTATACTTCCTATATTTTAGTTAAATAGGATTAATTGCCAAAATTGATTATTTTTTAAATCTTTATGGGGCTTTCTAGCTTTATATGTAAAAATCAGAAGATCACACAAACCAAGGAGGGGGAGGTGAAAAGGAGTATTTTATAATTTTTCATAGAATATTGAAACAAGTTAGGGATATCTGTTTCTCTTTTGTGTAATCTTTTCATTAATGTAACATGATCTGAACATTGTGACATGCCCTTTAAGCTCAGCTTGATTGGCAGAAAGCCACAAGTTCTCTCCGCCTCTGACAGCACAATGCCAAAGCATACTGTCTCATCACAGTAAATCTCATTATTATTTATGCTATGTGAGTGTGCATTGATTTTCATTCAAAGTGAGTTCCCATAAGACTTTTTTTTTTTTTACACTGGACAGTAATCTATCAGGTTTTATTTAAACTCTCCTCCTTGTCCACGGCCTTTAATCTTATAAAAGTCTAGACTGATAAAAACAATTTGGATTTTTAAAGCTAAAGGTAAGGAAATAGTTATTAGCACATAGCACCATTCAAAGACTTGATTACTTATAACGTATTTCTGTTTTTATGGTGCTCTGCAGTATCTGGATGCTCAATTAATGTTCACTGGTTAAAAGGAGAAAGAAGGAGTGAGAAAGCAATTATTTTGAAGGAATTGGTTCTCAATGTATAAATCTATTCAGATTAATCATTGATTATCTACAAGCTGAAAAAAAATACTGAGGTGGACATGTATTTAGCAAAGCTTTGTTTAAGAGAAATTGACACCTCATGAATATAGAAGAGCTCATCATATATTCCCTTTTCTGAACCAAAAGGGGATGTGGGAATCATGACTTTCTCAGGTTTTGAGCCTGCTTTCCATGTGTAGAGATTATTCTTCCTGAAGCTTTGTTGAGGTTCATATTGCTGCTTATTACTGCTTGTAATCTCCATTTTACTATATGATTTTTTATTTTCTTTGAAGTGGAGTCTCATTCTGTCACCCATGTTGGAGTGCTGGAGTGCTATGGTCTGATATTGGCTCACTGCAACCTCCACCTCCCAGGTTCAAACAATTCTCCTGCCGCAGCCTCCCAAGTAGCTGGGATTATAGGCATGAACCACCACACCTGGCTAATTTTTGTATTTTCAGTAGAGATAGGGTTTCACCATGTTGATCAGGCTGGTCTCAAACTCCCGACCTTAAGCATTCTGCCAGCCTCGGCCTCCCAGAGTGCTAGGATTACAGGCATGAGCCATCACACCTGGGCCTGTGAAGATATTTCTTAGAATCTATCTCCATTTCCATGTGGGAACTAGGTTCCCTCATATTAGTGGAGATCCATAAATAGCTTAAAGGAGGTATATGATATTCCTGTCGTTGCTGTGAATGTGTGAGTCCTGCTAGGAATTTCAGCCTCTATGAATTTAGGAGCTTGACTTTCCTGCATTAATTTTTTTGGTGTTCCATTTATTTATTTTTGTATATGACAGTAATATGATAAGACTGATAAGACAGATCAAAAAAAGCAACTTTATGTTCTACATAACATAGACTAATGGGACATATCGCTGAGGGTATTTAGATAGACTGATATAAAGGAGTAGTATAAAGTTATCACTGTCTTTCAGCAAGTAACAAGTGTATCAGTGATTGTTTTTCATTGGATAGAAACAAGAATTAGTAAATTTTCCCAAAATTATATGATTACGTTTTCTTTACTAGAGAACAAAATTTCTATGACTCAGATAAAGCATTGGGGTTGTATTTGTTTTGTATTACTCTCTAATAAATTACCACAAATTTAATGGATCAAAAAAAAAAAAAAAAAAACATGTGTTTACTATGTCAATTTCCATGGGTTAGAGGTACAGATACAGCATGGCTAGACCCTGCTCAGAGTGTCTCACAAAACTGAAATTGAGGTATCAGCCAGCGCTGAGTTGTCATCTGGTGATTGATGTCCTCTTCTAAGCTCAGTTAGGTTGTTGGAAGAATTCAGCTTCTTGCAGCTGTAGGACAAGAGTCCCTATTTTCTTACTGGCCAGCAGCCTGGGATTGCTCTCCAAACCTAGAGGCCATTCTCAGGTCCCAGCCCTGTAGCTTCCTCCTCAGAGAGTTCACGACATGACTGCTTTGTTCCAGGCCAACAGAAGAGCATCTTTGCTGCTTTGAATCTCTCTGACTTTTGAAAAATTCACCTCATTAGATCAGGCTCACCCAGGATAATTTGATGTAATTTTCATTACATCAAAGTCAACTGATTTGAGATATTAATTATATCTGCAAAATCTCTTCCAAACAGCAAAAAATAACATACTTCTGGGAATTAAACTACAGTGTATTCATATGACCCATACACACTCAGGGGGCGGGGATTACACAGAGCCTGAACGCAGAGCAGGATTCTTGGGGGTCATCTGAGGATTCAGCATCTTATAGGGACCATGTAACTTTGGAAATAATTTGAAGTTAAAGAGAAAGAAAGAAGGAAGAAGTGAGAGAGGGAAGAATAGTAAAAATGTCCTATAGAAAAACATTGAATGTAAAGTTCCCATTTATTGTATAATATACATGAATTAAATTATTAAGTTTTTTATGTAATATATATAAACATTACATATGAAAATTATGTATCTACACATTAAATGCATTGTTTTCAGTAAATCCTAATTACCTCTATAGGATAGATATTCTCATGCCAAATGACAAAATACTAGTGATTTTTGTTTACTTTTCTTGTGATGATGATTCAAATTTATTTTTGACAGAAAATTAGGTGTTTCATATTTCAAAAGATCAAGCACAGTTATGATAGAATGAAATTTTTCAGATTCTAGCCAGATAATTTATTTCAGCCTCATGTAGATGGTAGCAATGAAGAAATTATCTCCCCTAATTCTGAGAAAACATTTTTTTCCTTATCATATACTTAGTTTTGTAAACTCTTAGAGTTGATGCTTTCTTAAAATAACTAGTAACACAAACTATTTCAGTTAGTTAAATTTGCCAGTTGATACATGTTACTTGGATTTATTAACAGAACAATTACAATTTTCCTAAGCAGAGAAAATGTAAAAATTATTTAAGGATGAAAGTTTTATATAGTAAAGTGTATTAAAATCCTAGGAGGAAAAGGGGACATGAAAACTTTCATATAACTTCTAAAAGAAACCCAAAATATAAATGGATTGGCATATAGCAAATACAGAGTTAATTTAATACAAAATGGTTCAGGAAAAAATTGAATTTTTATTGACATTGATTAGTGTGCTAGTTAGAATTATTATTCAACAATATAAAGAACAAGGGCATGATAACACACATTTTTAAATTTTATTTTATATTTTCATAAAATGTATGACTCAACAAATTCTTAAAATTTAAATGCAAATTCAAAATATTATTTCAAAATTAAAAAAAAAAACTTGTTCAGACAGTAAATTTTCACTTACATCATTCCATGCTCCATTCCTTGTATCTTATTCAAATTCACATTTGAAGAGAGTAGTAACATTAAATTCATGACTTTTTCTTTGTTATGTGCCTTTTTAAGCTACATGTTGCCTGCTGCCATGATGTTTGCTTCTTCTGTTCAGCTGGGGGTGGCAAGGGGGTTAATTGTTCTCCTAGGGTTTTTGCCAAGATATGAGTGCGATAGACATGTTTAATATCTCTGTTGCTTTGTGTGTGTGTGTGTGTGAAAAATAAATGGGTAAGCAAAAGAGCAATAATTTTTCCCTCCCCTTTCCCATTTTTGCTCAGCTGGCAGCAGAAGTTAATAGGGTTTCATTTTTATTTATACCAGTAATCTTGGCTTCATTATCTTCACTCCCCACTCCAAATAAAGATAATACAGCTTTTTTCATCCCACTCTCATTATTTCTAAATGTCAAACTCATGATCCAAATGAAAATACCTTTATTTGAGAACTACAGGATAGTAAATATAAAGTCACAGTAAACTGACTTTGCTTGACTTGATACATTTAACTTCAACTTTATTTTACAAGTCTTGGAACAATGAAGTTCATATAGACTGAGAAAAAGAGAAGAAATTGATAAAATTCTTGAATTAGCTTTTTATTTGGTGTACATTTACATTTAAATAACAAAAATCGTAGCATCAATGCATTTAATTGTATGAGAATAAACATGATTGATTATATCATTTAAAGTTTTTGATCCATAAATATAACAGATGCAGATAATGCTTATATGCATAAAAATAAAAACTTTGTAAAATTTTGAATACTACTGGATAGTTGCAGAAATTTTGCAGTCTATTACAGATGTTTTATGTAACTACAAGCCTTATGTCTGTTAATGGTTGTGTTGGCTGGAAGGTAATCTATGCAAAGTATTTACTCCCTCAGGATTCATTTTCCTGACTTTGACTAAATTGAAATACTGATGGTTCAATGAGAGAATTAAAAAATATTCTAGTTCAGTGTGATAGTGTTACACTGGGTGATAAAAGCTTGCATATCAGATGACAGTGATCTACCAATGTAATACTAATTAAAATAATTTTTAAGAAGAGAGTAAATAAATAACAATGTTTTAAAGTCTTGAGGGGAAAGCTAGAAATAATACAACACAAATATAGATTTGAGGTAACTGGCACTTACAAACATGGAGTCATAGTGTCTTCCAAATTAAATGCTAAGTCATTTCTTCAATATTTTGAGGACCTGATCATTGAAAAACATGTGCATAATTTTCATCAAATATATAATTTGAATCTGTGTGTGGTTGAACAAGATAGAGGGTAATGAACTTTTGGTTCAGGAGGACAAGAAGTACCTTCAAGAAATGTATATAAATAAAAATAAATGTATATATTTGATAAGTAGATATGAAGATATAAATATAGGTATATATCTATCTTGCTCAAAAGATAATTTTAAATATAAAATATGTTTAATAAGGATATTGCTAAAATAAATGTTCATGCAGGGTAATTATAGAGCTATGAAACAGTATTGTATTTAAGAAACAAGCAACATTTTCACAATTTTAGGGAAACATTACTTGACTAGTAAATGGGATCAGATGAGTTTCCAGATTTAGCAAATAGAAATACAGTATGCCTAGTTAAATTAGATTTTCAGATAAATAATGGATATATATATATGTGTATAAGTGTGTGTATTTATATGCATGCCCCAACTATTACAACCCTAGCCCCATAAGAGTTATGTTAAACGTGTTTCAGGGTTTAGGAGCCAGGGCATGAAGTAGAGGGAGGCATATAAGAGGCACTTAATGAATTTAAAAAGCAAAAGCATATGCATCTTTAAAGACACTAACAGTAGTATTGAACAAATATTCTTGAATTAAGTGCAAGATCCTTCTGAACAAAATAGACATAGTACTATCTCTTCTCCTGGAGATTATAGTCTGGTATGTATGGGGTAAAGACATTAAACACATAATAACCCCCCAAAATATACAGAAATAGGAAATGTTAGTAACAACTATGAAGGTAAACTACAGTTTTATTAAAGAGGAAAATTCAAATTAGATCAAGGCCATCAGGAACGACTTAAAAGTGACATCTAAGCTGGAACCCAAAGGAGCAAGAGTGGAAAATCATAACAAAAAAAAACCAAGAGAATATGGTGTCATGAAAACCAGGCGAGTATAGCATATTAAAAAGAGTGTTTGCGTTAAATGCTGCTTTAAAAAAGTTAAGTAGTTTAAGAATTGAGAAGTTTCCATTATATTTAGCAGTAAAGAAATCATTGATAACTTAAGCAAGAATAGTGTTGGAGCTAATACCAGACTGGAGTGAGATTTCTCTTCTTAATTTTTTCTAATTTATTAAGGAATTAATTTTATTTACTAAAATTCATATAATGTGTTAATTTTTAAAAATGGGAATGAGAGGTTTTAAGAAAGCAGAATATATTGACAGCAATTAGAATGGTAAAAATGTTTGCTGCTGATTTTGACCATTAACCCATACTCCTCATTTCTGGTTGTGAATTTCCTGATAATAAAGCATTAATGCTAATAGCAACAAAAGATCATAATGTAGTTATTCAGCACTGCTGGAATACAAAGATAGTGAAAACATGATACACACGATAATCCTAAAAAATAATCCGCTTATGTACTTAACATATAGTTCTTTTATATAGGAATTTCTAAACTAAAAAGCTACTATCATAATTGTTTATTCAGTGTACTAATCAAATATTTATGAAGGAATACTATGCTTCAGACACTGTGCATATGGATACTGTAGATGTGGATACTTTGAAAAAGAGAATTAAGAAGCTGGCCTTACCTTATAATTTTTATATAATATTCTTTACAAATATCAAGAGATAGAGAACCATTTTTGGAGAATATAGAAGTCATAAATCAGGCATAGGTGAGATATAATTATAGTGTTAGTGCTAAGAGGAAAGTCACATTTTGGTCTCCTGTTAGCATCAAGGAATAGTAGTAGTATGAGACTCTCCTGCAGAAGAGGAAATCTAAACAAGCAAATAATTTTATGATAAAATTTAGGATAAGATTTTGAAATGGATTATTCTTCCCAAGAGTGGTTTGTTTTTGATAGGCACAGAGTGTTATTCCCTCTCTGCTCAGCAAATCTTCATGGCAACTGGGGGAGGACCTTTAAATGAGAATGTTAAGTGATACAGTATATTTGTCTATGTCTTTGGTGTAAATAAAACTGTTTTTATTTACAATTTTTTTTTTTTTTTTTTTTTTTGAGGCGGAGTCTCGCTCTGTCGCCCGACTGGAGTGCAGTGGCCGGATCTCAGCTCACTGCAAGCTCCGCCTCCCGGGTTTACGCCATTGTCCGGCCTCAGCCTCCGGAGTAGCTGGGACTACAGGCGCCCGCCACCTCGCCCGGCTAGTTTTTGTATTTTTAGTAGAGACGGGGTTTCACCGTGTTAGCCAGGATGGTCTCGATCTCCTGACCTCGTGATCCGCCCGTCTCGGCCTCCCAAAGTGCTGGGATTACAGGCTTGAGCCACCGCTCCCGGCCTTTATTTACAATTTTAAATAAAACTGTAATTTTTTAAATTACAGTTTTTAATTACTGGAGGAAAGTTATCTTCACCTTTCTGAAACTCCGTGAGATGTCTGGATTCCCAGACCTGACTGCTGCCATACCATTAGGTGACTGACACCTTATGTATGGGTCTGTGATTTTATACTTCTCTTTGTGGCTCTGCCAAATGGCAAGCATAGCAATTTTTTAATGTAAATTTTGACAAAAACAACCTTGTTGCTAAAGAAATAGAATGAATATTGATGAAAGTTACATATTCATTTAATGCTTAGTAATTACATGAGTCTCTTGAGCATATGATCATTCATATTGATTCTAGCAGCTGACATTTAAATTACATTACAGATCTGCAGCCCCTGACCCTATCAACTCCAGGCAGTTTCATTTTAATGCTTAGGTTTATATATTGGCAACTGGAGACTGCCACTCAAAGACCACCCCATGTTTCATGATCCATGATTCAGAGTATGAGATACAATTACTCTTTCAGAAGTCTCCAGGTAGGGAGGTTGTGTTGAAGTCACCAACATACTGGGTTGGACAAAAAGTCAGGAATTGGATATTTAATATTTTACAAATAAATATGTGAAACACCTGCTAGATTTTCACATCCTTTTATAGAAGCTAGAGACCTCAAAAGTAGCAAAAATGAATATGATCATTGTTCTGAGGAGATCATAATGGAGAAGTGAGATATTAATTCATCAATCACACATTAACAACAGGATAAGTACAGAGGTACATGGAACAATGAAAGTATATAACTGGGAGATATAGCTGGGTCAGAAAATTTTACCCCAGGATTATTATTTGACTGAACACTGAGGGATAAGAAAGCTTTAATTGAATATAGCAGGGAGGGAAGGACCTTCCAGCCAGGGGAAAATATGTGCAAAGACATTTTGGCAAATGGTTGGTCATTGTTAACATATTGTCTGTTGCCATCTCAAACAAGGTGGGAACAAGGGATACACACAAGAAGTCAGCACCTAGTATATATTATCTCAGGAACAAGAGGTCTTAGGAGAATGCTATATCCCTATTCATTCCCTTCTGCTAAAACCATCAGAATTAACTCTTAGGCTGGGAAATCAAACCAAATCTCTGGTTTTTATAACGAGGTCAAAGCAATGCTGGGCATTTGGAATGGTGAATACAAAGCTTTTCCTTTGTGTATGCTTGTTTGTGTCCACTTGATAATGTATTTATGTGTTTAGATTTAAAATAGATCTTCCAGTCTCCTGTGACATTAATTTGTAGCAAATACGAAATATAGTAGGTGAAAGGGATTCAATGAATACATATTCTTATATACTCAAAAATATTGATAGAGTTATAAAAGAAAAAGATTTTACTGCAATTCTCATTGCCTGAGGACTTTGCATTTTGATAACTAAATTCTGTTTTGATAAGCAAGTTTCTTGATCTTTGAAATGCTACAAAAGTGATTTATTATCCAAAATTAAAACTATTTTCTTCATTCTGAAGGTACTGTGATAGTTGAAATAGGCTTTTTACTTCATTCACCATGGAAATTTCCTTCACCTCTGGCAACACTGATGAAAAATCCCTTTTTTTTTTTTTTTTTGCAGGCTGATAAGAAATACATTTTTTCATTCCTGAATTAAATGTTCTATAACAATTAAAGCCTAGTTTTGAAGTTATAAAACTGTCACTTTATAATAAAAGGTGGTTTTCACTGACAAAACCAGACGGTTTGTACAGGTTTCTGTTTTGCTCCTAAGAGTGTTTTGTGTTATCAGTTTGGCCATGCACACAGTTTACACTACTGTTTATCAGGTATAGGAGTAAAGAATATATAATTTCAGGGATGAATGATCAGGATATGGGGTGTGTGTGTGATATAGTTGTCCATTGGCTCTTTCTAGCTTCTAGGGAGGCTCAGTAAGGGGCAGAGGAATGCTGCAGACAGGGCTAGCATGAATAATATAATTAGATTTTTTATTTCCCCCCCATTCTGAATTTAACTAACACAAGTGGGAGAAGGTCACCAAAAATTGGACTGTTTGGAATCACAATATATCTTGTCAATCACAAGTGGAGGGAATTTCTTTAAAAATCTTTTTTATATATTTTATTAAAGAATATTGAAAAATATTGTGATTTAGGTTTTTTCTGACATGCTTGTTTACAGTTTTTAAAGTGTTATGTGTGCATCAGAATTACAATATAAATATGACATAGTCACCTATTTATTGATTGCTATGAAAAGACATTATAAAAACTTTACCCTACTATTTATAATTCATATGTATATACTTTTCAGAAATACAATAATGTTTAGAGAACAAAATAAGAAATGGTTCTGTAAACTCTGACACTTCATGATTTTATGATTCTACAAAGTCTCTATTCTTTCCTTTCTGTAAATCAGGGGAGAAAATATGATTTTAAAACATTTTTGGCATCATAAAAAGGAATGCAATCTACAGGAATCATTGTGTGGTCCCTATAGATTTATATTTGAGTGGTAAAAAAAATGGCATATATATTCAAGAGTAAAAGTTCTAGTACATATGGTGAACTTTTAAAACATCTTTTGAGATTTTAAAAACAGTAAACGTGGCTATCTTTGGGAAATCTGAATATCCCCATTCTATATATTATGTGTAAATTAAGAAACATACATGAAACTCTCATCTTTCTGATGCACACAAACGTAGGTTACCAGGATAAACCCCATGATACTGATATGTGCCAGCATGAGCCATTGGCATCCTGTGAAGCTGTGCAGTCAACCTCGAGTGAAATATGAATACTATAGACTCGCTTTTGCCAATGTGAAATTCCTTATTTAACTAAAATGGAATGGCAATCTCTGGATTAATGATGAACACTGTTGAAGGCAATTAGCTGGTTGACTAACTCCAGGTTCACACATTATTAATTCTAGACATTCTCTCACAGGTTTAAATCTTATGAGAACATGGCCTGGCTTTGCCCTCTATTTTCTTATTGTATTACCATCTAGTCTTCCTTAAAAATAAGCAAGGATGCAGATGCAAAGAAACAAACACACAAACAGACAGACCAAACAAAGGGATGAGTGCTGTAGCCAGGATGTTTTACTCTTTGAAGAATAGACTTAGGGAAATATTTATCTTTCTCATATACTATGGAAGGAATAAATTGCCTATAATTTTCTGAATAAGCCTCCTGATAGAAAAAATTTAATTTGTACTTCAGATATTATTCATTAAGGCCACACAGAACTGAAATTCTTACCAATTGAAACTCAAAGTTTATCCTGTAATTATGTGCAACTTATAAAAAAGGTTTTATGCCAATATTTCTAAAGCAGCTCTCATTAGCAATGGAGGCTTTGAGGCTATACTAAACAACTACTTCATTCTTCTTATGTTAAAATTCATAATAATCATGTCACATGATGTCACAGAAGCAAGCAGACAGCATTAGTTATTCACTAAATATACTTTTTTCTCATCTAATTTACAAATAGATATTGATCTTTTGGGTTGTCATGATATGTGTTGATTCAACATTTTGTTTTAAGATTTAAGTGCACCAGAAGAAATACTCACTTTATTGAACATTTATTATGTTCTAAGACCTAAGGACTTAACACATATTATCTTGTTCAGTCATCACAAAAATCCTTGTAATCTCATTTTATAAATTAATATATGGAAGCTTAATTAAATTATAAAAATTATCTAGACTCAACAAAATAACCAGTATTTTACACTTGAATTTGAAACTAGTTCTTTATGATTCTGGAGCTTATGTTTTAATGGGTCTGTTTAAACTACCTCTGAATGTACTTGAGGTGTTCTGATGACAATAGATTGTCACTGTGAGAAATTGAACCATTTCCTTCTTTTTCCTTTGGAAACTGATACTCAAACATATGTTGTCTGCCTAGCCTTACCCTGGCTACCCTCTTGAGACATAGCTTCCTATATGAACAAATGATCTCCATGTCTGCTTCAAATTAAATTTTCTGCCCTTTTATTTTGGAAGAAAGTTTCATGTCTTATTTTTTTCTCCTAAGTCTCTAATATAAAATGCTTTGCTCAGTTAATATTTTTTGAATGAATGAACACATTTAACCTGAGTTTTAAGGGTTAAACAACATTTGAACTTGCAAAGATGTTGAGAAGCTTTGGTGGGTGATGACAGAAAGATACTGGAGACACATTTTGAGTTTTAACTCTGATCAATTCCACAGAAGACCCTTTTATCGCTAGATAAATTGTGATATAGGGCTTGTACATTTTAGGCTGCTGCAAAATATGGCAAGTATCCATTGCCTTTTTCACTGTCAAAACAGCAGTCAAAGAAAATTATATTCTATCATCCAAGCTAATAATAAAATTATCTTTTAATTCTCCTCAAGTCATTGGTTGCTAATTGTCTGATGCTACCTATCTCTTTATTGTGTGCTCAAGGCATTACAGACCAGATGCTTTGATCTGCAATCTTAACACATCCATGTGAAGGATATTGCAAGGAATGCTTAAAAATGAAGTGGGGAAATTTGTGCATAATTTATTTTTTAAACTATAGAATGGATGTAAGATTATATTAGAATGTACTCTTGCTCTCTTGCATTCTGATAGGTTTCCTTGTGTGAAAAACTGAAGGCCAGGAATTACTGGTAGAGAGCTGAGAATTTTATGAATGCTGTGGGCCATATCTGAGTGAGCCCAGGGGAACATGTTGTGTATATAATATGCTATGTTGTAGTGAGGAGAAAGTGAGAACCATTATGGTAGATACAGCTTCACAGGAAGAATAACAATCAATAGAAGTTTAACACCTGTATTTGAGCTCATATTAACCTATTTTTTCTCTTTTTTTATGTACATTCAATTACTTAAATCTAGATGAAGATATTAATTCTCCTGATGGCATAGATCCTTCATAAGTCTGTAATTCATAATATTAAAAACAGGTTACATTAATTGATTTTTGACACTTTTTGAATGAACTATAAGATCAAAAATCAATCCACTCTACATGGGAGTGACAATCTTGCATAAAGATGTAAAATCATTCTAAAGACAATTATCACATTATTAATAAAAATACTTAAAATGTCATGATATGCATAAGATTAATATTTTAAATACATTTACTGTGTGTATATATGATACATATTGCATTTTTTACATCTTTCATACATATTCATATACATAAATAGGAAATAAATACTAATGGTTTCATTGGATCTTATGATAAGGATGTTGAAAGATTCACATCAATCAAAGAGGAAAAGATATTATACATAAAAATTATAAAATAATACTCATTGCTATATCTAAGATACATACATGATACAACTATAACATTCTTCCACAAATGATGTGGAAACTTACAACACAAGTATTTTGCCCATAACACCAGAGCAAATCATTTTTTTATTAACTGAGTTGAACTTTAAAATTATGTTATGACCAAAAATCAATAAAGAGAAACTGATTTAAGTTCATCCAAGTGTGAAGGGGTTTATTACCAGTGCTACATCACTCTAATGATGTTCTCTTAAAAATTTGTTTTTGTGATATATTGCATCTATTATTGCTAAAAGGATAAAACTGCAAAGCAACCTTGGACATTAATAAATCAATTTAAGAAAAGTAGGCATATAGCCTAAGGAAAAGCAAAAATTCAGTATAGAGGTTTTAAATGTTAGATAATTATAATATATGCAAGCTATACTTGCATCAAATTGCTAATAGGGATTTCCTTCACAAGAGTTTTTTAGGAAAGTATTTTCCTTGCTAGTGACTTCACAGCTTGATAATAAGTAATATTTCTAAAGCTTGTTTTCCTTTTTAACCTTCAAGGTTGAAAATTACTGTAAAAACACAAAAACTAATATCTTGTGAATTGAATTTCTGCAATTATTACTCTTAATGTTATTATTTCTATTCCATGCTATATAAAATATACCAGACTTTTGTTGAAACATTAAGAAATCATAACTCATTTTATACAATGCATTATCTAAAATTTGCACAATACACACAGCAAGAATTTTTATGATGAAAAATGGCAATTTGAGCTTTTGACAAAGTGATTCTCTTAGACTTTTCAGCTTTTATCACTTTTCTCTAAATTTTTCAATGTACATAATTATATAGTGATTGTTTTCCAAGAATATTTAAACTGTGACAAATATATGTAATTTGATAGAATTTCTGTGATAAATTTGACTATTTGTTTCAAGTATCACATATGGACAGAAGATTGTTCAAATCCTAAGCATACACTGCTGTGAATTTTCACAAAGGAGGCACTGTATATACGGTAATCACCTCCCAAATCAGGTGACAGGACATACAAGCACCTGTAAAGTCTCTCTTGCTTACTGCTCTTCCTCTCAAAGTAATCAGAATGGATTCCTTAACATCATAGGTTAACTTTGCCTGTTTTGGACTTGATATACAGGGTTTCATAAAGCATGCATTTTTTTTGTTTCTGGCTTCATGTAATTAATTTTATGTTCATGAGATTAAGTACCAGTATTTTAATCATTTTCCTTGATGTGTCGTATCATTTGTATGAATATACTGTAATCTATTTATACTTCTGCCATTAGTGAACATAGAGTTGTGTCTATTTAGGGCCTATTACAAACAGTAGAGCTATGAACATTGTGTGCATGTATTTTGGTGCCCACATATAGAATATTTCTGTTTGGGATTATATATAGAAGTGGAATTATTAAGTCATAAGTGTTACATATGATCAGCTTTAGTTGATATTGCCAAAGCATTTTCCAAAATGATTGTACAAATTTACACTTCCACCAGCAATGTATGGAAATTCCAGTTCTTGCTCTATGTTCTGTCCAATGCTTGATTTTGCCAGGTGTGTGATGGTATCTTATTGTGGTTTTAGATATATTTGTAAATGCATTTTCCTAATTATTAAGAAATCTAGAACCCTTTATGTAATTATGGACCTTGGAAATATAAATTTGCAATCTTCTAATGATGTCCATGAAGTATAAAAACTATTCATGATAATTTAGTCTATGTCCCAAAATATATTCTAAAACTGTGCTATCCAATACAGTAGCCATTAGTTATATGTGGTTCTTTAAATTTAATTCATTTTAAATTAATTAAAAGTAAAAATTCAATTTCTCAGTTGCACTAGACATGTCTCAAGCATGTGATAGCCACAGGTGCCTGTTGGTCACTCTGTTGGGCAGTGTAGATATAGAACATCCCCATTATCACAGGACGATGTATTGAATCATTCTATTAAGCATCTTTAAAAAATTATTCCCATACCTATAAAAATTATGTGTTAATTTGAATATTTAATTTTAATGCCTTATTATCTTTTGAAACTAGATAAAATGTAGCATGCAACCAATTGTGAGGATCAAGAATTAAAGTTCAGCATGAGGTGTTCTTGGACACTGTAGTCCTAGCACTGTCCTTACATGGCTTGGGGATTTAAGGGAAATCCTCAGTGTCAATCAACTTTGTATAATAAAGGAATTAACCTGGAAACAACAAAGAAATCTGAATTCTCTGCATTTTGATGAGCCACTCCCATTGCCTTTTGGCCTGAAAACCTTATTTGAAATTCTAAGGAATACAGCTAAAACCTAAAATAGAAAGCAATTAAATAGCCTATAGACCTTGCTAAGAGTGGTTGTGGAGTTACTATATCAGGTAAGTTGGGGCCTGGTGATTTTGCCCTTCACCCTGCTTTTAAAGAACCCTTGCCATGAGATCAGCAAAATTATTTTGACTTAAGAAATTGAATGAGTGCATTTATATTTGTATTTTTTCACAAAATTACTTTAACATTGTACTAATATCAATCACATAGGGAAATGTAAATATTTTCTAATATGTAGATCCTATGTCAGTACTTTGGGATGATGTGAGAGGGCTGAGACATTCATTCCAATATCTTTTAGCTGCCCCTATAAATGCATAAGATCTACATTAAAAACTGTGCTTTCATTACAAGCATAAAATTAAGATAACTTCCTGTTAAAGTTGCACTCATTTCTAAGACAATAGTTCACCACTAAACCCTCCTATATAGAAACTGAAACTTCTCATTGTGGTTTTGATTTTTCATTTCTCTGATGACCAGTGATGTTGAGCTTTTTTTCATATATTTGTTGGCTGCATAAATGTCTTCTTTTGAGAAGTGTCTGTTCATATCTTTTTCCCACTTTCTGACAGAATTGTTTGTTTTGTCTTGTAAATTTGTTTAAGTTTTCTGTAAATTCTGGATATTATACCTTTGTCAAATGGGTAGGTTGCAAAAATTTTCTCCTATTTATAGGTTGCCTGTTCACTTGGATGATAGTTTCCTTTCTGTGCAGAAGCGCTTTAGTTTAATTAGATCCCATTTGTCAATTTTGGCTTTTGTTGCAATTGATTTTGGCATATTTGTCATGAAGTCTTCGCCCATGTCTATGTCCTGAATGGTACTGTTAAGGTTTTTTCTAGAATTTTTATAGGTTTCTGCTTTACATTTAAGTATTTAAACTATCTTGAGTTAATTTTTGTATAAGGTAAAAGGAAGGGGTCCAGTTTCAGTTTTCTGTACAGGGCTAGCCAGTTTTCCCAGCACCATTTATTGAATAGGAGATGCTTTCCCCATTGCTTGTTTTTGTCAGGTTTGTCAAAGATCAGATGGTTGTAGATGAGTAGTGTTATGTCTGAGGTCTCTGTTCTGCTCCATTGGTCTATATGTCTGCTTTGGTACCAGTACCATGCTGTTGTGATTACTGTAGCCTTGTAGTACAGTTTGAAGTCAGGTAGCCCAACACCTCCAGCTTTGCTCTTTTGCATAGGATTTTCTTGACTGTAGGGATCTTTCTTTGATTCCATATGAAATTTAAAGTCCTTTTTTTTTAAATTATGTGAAGAATGTCAATGATAGTTTTATGTAAATAGCATAGACTCTATAAATTACTTTGGGCAGTATGGCCATTTTCATGATTTTGATTATTCCTGTCTATGAGGATAGAATGTTTCTCCATTTGTCTATGTCCTTTCTTATTTCCTTGAGCAGTGGTTTGTAGTTATCCTTGAAGAGGTCCTTAATATCCCCTGTTAGCTGTATTCCTAGGTATTTTATTCTCTTTGTAGCAATTATAAATGGAAGTTCATTCATGATTTGACCCTTTGCTTGTCTATCTCGTGCCAGTTAGAATGATAATTATTAAAAAGTCAGAAAACAATAGATGGTGGTGAGGCTGTGGGGAAACAGGAATGCTTTTACAGGAAATGTAAATTAGTTCAACCATTGAGGAAGACAGTATGGTGATTCCTCAAGG
>NW_012123487.1:8622820-8647102 GCF_000951035.1 Colobus angolensis palliatus
TATCCATTCAATCCACTTTTGGATCATCTGTCTCTCTGATTGATGTATATCATAAACTAGATAGTGTAAATAAAATATTAAGTAACTACAAAATGAAACTGAAAATCTTATAGGAGACAGAAGATTTCTTGAAGCCAGTAAATATGATATTAGGAAATCTCAAGAATCACAGGCAAAGCCTCTGACAAGTGAGACTCTTTAGTTACCCTCATTTTTTTCTGTTATTTAGTCCTTGTTTTAGTTTCATTACTTTTAAATGTAGTTTTCAAAGAGCTCCTTTATTATTTCTAAATTAACATAATATCAGATCATATGGGAAATTGTTCATTGTACTTACAAAGTAAATTCTAAATTATTTTTATTTTATTTTTTTGCACTAGCATTGCTGCTCTTTCTCTTTTCTTGGTTCTTAATTTCCTACTTTCATTTCTTTTATCTCTCATCACTTTCTGCATATCTGTGCACAACGTGATGTTATGATAGGTTATTTGATGAGATTAGGCCTCAAGCTCCCAAGAGTGTCCAGTATGTCTTTTTAGCCAGAGGCTAAATGACCTTTCTGAGCAAGTTACCTTTTCCTTGCTGACTTTCCTACCTATTCTAGCTCCATATCCACAATCTGATTCAGCTGGAAAATAATGTAGGTCAGTTAAGCAAGTGATAAAGAAATAGGCTGACTGGTTTGGATGAGGAGAGGGTGTCTTTTCTCTACTCTGGACTATTGGATGGGAAATAATACACATATTGCCCCATGAAACTCTTTTACCACATCTTAGTTTCTCTAAAAGAGAACATTGTGCAATCAGTATGGCAAACTTTATTATTATTCTTAAAAATCATATATATTGAAAACCAGCCTTGGATTAGTGCCCCATCCTCATGACCTCACTTAATCTTATTTCCCTCCTTATGGACCCTGTCTCCAAATGTAGTCACACTAAGAGTTGGGGCTTCAACATATGAATTTTAGGGGAACACTATTCCGTTCATAACACTGCTAATAAGCGAGAAGCTCAGAATTTTAACCCAAGTAGTCACATGACTAGTGGATACTCTCTCAACCTCTAGTCTCTGGTGCATCACTGAAAGTAGATGAGCAAAATGTACCGACTGTGGAATGTCAGGAGTATATCATGAGATCAGGATTTTCACTGCAGTAGTAGAACAAACAAAAGTAATGTTAAAATTGAGGGGAATATGTTTTCAGATTAGCCATTTTGATAATAACCTTGTAACTTAATTTCTTTGCCTATCAAAAAAGAGCATATATACACTGAGATGAAAAAAGTAATATGCATTTAAAAATGGCTGTGATTAATGTCTTACTATTCAGTTCTATATTGCTATTAAGTAAGGAGACTGTTTCATATGCAGCAAATTAAGTTATGGAGAGTTCATCTAACTTGGACATTTCAAGTGTCTGACATTAATTTTATTTCCATAGAAAGGATTATGAGTCTGCATGTGAAGAAATTATGAGGTCAGAAAGTCTCTAATATAGCAGAGATGCTATCAAAGTTGAGAAAATGGAAAGGTCTACATCTTTTCTTGTATGTTCTGAGATACAAGCTGATTTAAGTTTTATCAAATAAAATACATAGGAGATAAGTTGGGAGAGCATTTTTCTCAGTTTAAAAGATTTTTGGAAACTCTGAATAGTTTCCTTAAAGTATAAAATAATAAAAAAAAAAAAGAAGAAAGATCCTTAAGCTATATATTTAATTACTTATATAGAGTTATTTTTCATTTAGTTGAAAGTATGGAATAAAGGGTTTAGATACATTCTTTGCCTTGGATGATCTGGTGTCTATTTAAGGCCGGAAGTGTTACAGGATTGTTTAAATTGACATAATTGTTATTGGCATACTTTGGCAGTTTCTCCTTCCCTAACAAATTCAGCAAGCACTAAAGCTTGTCTTCTTCATGTTTTGAATTCCCACTGCCTCCAACCACCTATTAACATCCTCAAGATCTTCACTTTAAATCCATCATTATTATGTTGCATTTCAAGACTAGTGAAGTATCTTCCCTATCATCATAATTCTTTTCCTCTGGCTCTAAATTCTCAGTTGTGTCCTATTCCAATATAATCTCTTGCCTTAGCCCTTTTTATGTATTTCAAGCTTTGTCTCTCTTTTATCAAGGACTCTTTCCTTTCATGGAACCTTTCTTCAAGACAGATAAGTATATTATATAACATGGTATAGTAGTAGTATATACTAAGAAGAACAAATAATGAGAGAAGAAGGATACAGGTTGAAATTTTATGGGCATGTGGAAAGCTTCCTTGGGAAAGTAACTTGTTAGTAAAAACCTAAAGCAATAAAAGGCATTAACCTTGAAAGAGTAAGAGGGAAGCACAGTCCAAGGCAAACAAGACCCTAAGGCAGAAGTACTCCTGGCACAAACAAGTGACTAATCCTCAATTAGTTCATTTTTCTCCTTCAAGCTTTATAGATATTCCTTAAATAAAATGATATAACTCCAAAGGTAAATAGATTATACAGAAATACAAAAGCAGGTATTTAAAATCTTTGTTCAGTAGCTGTTTTTTATGTATTACAATAACATACATTAACCTCTGAGAGTCAGTTTTTAAAAAGTATACAACTTTAATTAGTACAATTTATTTCACTCTTTTTTTCTAATTATTGAATTTAATACAAATTTAAAAATTGCAGAAACTCATATAATTTTTAGAAAAGAATGGTAGTATGAAAGACAGGAACTCATACTTAATTATATAATAAAAAAATTAGGTCATAACCTATAAACTCTTTAAGTAAATGACCTACTATAAAACAGGTAAAATTCTATCCTTTTAAAAGAAGAGGACATTAGATGTAGAGAGTTCAAATATCTTGCCCAGAGTTAGAAAAGTAATATATTGTAAGCCTAACACTGTCGTATTATATAGATTATGCAGTTCAAAATTATGCAATTTGTTTATGACATTATACATAAGCAATGCTATTCCAAATAAACCCTAACAAATTTTCACTGCTTAT
Organism: Colobus angolensis palliatus; assembly: GCF_000951035.1. NCBI lineage: Eukaryota > Metazoa > Chordata > Mammalia > Primates > Cercopithecidae > Colobus > Colobus angolensis. Next base: position 8,625,829 of record NW_012123487.1, read on the forward strand.
ACTTGTTCTTGATATATTGTATTTCGTGTAAGATTGAATAACATTAACTAACTTAGATCAGATTCTACTTCAGTTGAAATAAAGCTTCACTGCTCTTTGAGTTAACTGTTAAAATGTTGTATAGCACATGGTGACAGACAAATTAATTCTCCTTCTCTCATATATTATCATATAAAAACAGACACTATTGCTTGCAAATACATAGGATTATTTACTGAAAACAAACAGATAATTCCATTAGTTGAAAATCCTTTTTAATATAAATTATGATCAACTATCATTACTTATATTGACTCCACTTTCTTATCTCTTTAATGTGACTGAACTGGCTACATTTCTTATTCTACCTGTTACCACAGGATTTTTTTAATGAGGCTCTTTTATCCTTAATAAAAAGTTTTCATTGTACCATCACTGATCATTTATGATTACTTTGAACAAAAACAAAATGAGATAATTTGAGGAGATGACTTTTCTGGAATATGTTTATACACAATTTCAGTTTAGGAATTCATGCTCTATAAGCATTTATAAACGTCACTCTACTTAATTGTGCTTACAAAAAGCTCATCAAAAGTGTTTTTTTAAAAAAATTTCTCAGAAAACAACATGGTAAATTGCAATCCATAAAATTAATGATCATGCTACTTATGGTTCCTTAAAATTATGAGTAAAAGAAACATTTAAGAATAGAACAGACTGAGACAGTGTATAGTGCTTGTGAACCAAAAGTGTCATTAGATCTAAGCTATCCCTAATTTTTTATCTTTAATAAATTCAATTTATAATAATAATAATGAGATTTTAAATAAAAGGCTCACTGTGAAATACATGCATTACATCATTTAATCCCATGCAATAGTAACCAATCCCATGCAATAGTAACCAACACTAAAACATTTTACAAATGTAACTACATAATTTGCTTAAGGTCAGAGAGCTAGAAGGGGAATCCTAGGATTTGATCCCAGATAACCTGATTCTAGTGATATTACTTTTTCAAACATGATTTGACTGCCTCTAAGTAGCACCCTCCCCAGCTTGTGTCAGATCCTGTGTTAGGGGCTGAGGTTACAGTGGTATACAGGATAGCTGTGAGGTAGCTGTTCGTGGCTATGCCTGAGGGTCTGTAACCATGAAACAGGTCAGTAGAACCAGGGCCATATAAAAACTGGGTGAACTTGCAAATCTTTATTAGTTCCCTGCTAATACCAACACAAATTATGATAAATCAGAACCACTAATTATAAAGATATAAATAAAAATATTGTAGGTATTGTAAGGACTCACAAGAGGAAATCCTCTCCCCTGTGTTGGGATACTTGAAGAAACCAAAATAGCTTTACTTTTTGGATGTTAGGATTACTACTCAGAAAAACTCTTTAACAAAGGCATCTGACATCAGATTGAAATGGTGCTTTACCAACTCAGTTTTCAGAAACTTCTAACCACATATTTTGCTTTTAAAACATGATTCTTTATGCCCTGTGAGTAAATTTTAAAAATTCCAGTTTCTCTCTATGATTTACCTAAGTATCTAACTGCTTACTTCTATAAGACCCTACTACAGGTAAAAGATGGTGTATTCATTTTTGTTGATATGTAACAATGCCTATGACAAATAAAGATAGGGTATTTAATAATTGAATGGAGTCAGTTTGTAGGCATCAATTTTAATTTTAATATTTGAGGACTTTTTGGAATTCAGAAAGTAAATGCCATGATTTTCACCAATAGAGTAAAAATTATTTTTTAAAGTATAATTTTCTTTAAAACAGTTTATATATTATATCATAAAATGACCTTTTGTTGTTTATGGAGGAAAGTATAGAAATTTATAATACCTAGTGCTTTTGCTTTTTTCTACTTTGGCTAGAAACAAAAATAGGAATAAAACTATGGAGACTTGGTGGGGCCAACATAGTGAAACCCCGTCTCTACTAAAAGTGCAAAAATTGGCTGGCGTGGTGGCACATACCTGCAATCCTAGCTACTTGGGAGGCTGAAGTGGGAGGATCGCTTGAACCCAGGAGGCAGAGGCTTGAGTGAGCAGAGATTGTGCTGCTGCACTCCAGCCTGGGTGACAGAGCGGGAGTCTGTCTCAAAAAAAAAAAAAAAATTATATCTATCCATCCATCCATCCATCCATCCACCCACTCACCCATCTATCTGGAAGTTGGCCAGGCACAGTGGCTCATGCCTGCAATTCTAGCACTTTGGGAGGCCGAGGCGGGTGGATCACCTGAGGTTGGGAGTTCGAGACCAACCTGACCAATATGGAGAAACCCTGTCTCTACTAAAAATACAAAACGAGCCGGGCGTGGTGGCACATGCCTGTAAGCCCAGCTACTAGGGAGGCTGAGGCAGGAGAATCGCTTGAACCCGAGAGGCAGAGGTTGCGGTGAGCCAAGATCGCGCCATTGTACTCCAACCTGGGCAACAAGAGCAAAACTACGTCTTAAAAAAAAAAAGTTTTCAAATAAATACTATATTTTGGGAGACAAAGATTTAGAACTGTGTTCCAACTTGATGTTAATGTTATTTCTGGAAGACAATCACAAATACTGTTTTTTTGTTTTTTCCAGGGGGACAGAGTCTCACTCTGTCACTTAGACTGGAGTGCAATGGCACAATCTCGACTCACTGCAACCTCTGCCACCCAGGTTCATGCGATTCTTGTGCCTCCTCCTCTTGAGTAGAGGGACTAAAGGCATGCACGACGACGCCGGCTAATTTTTGTATTTTTAAGCAGAGATGGGGTTCCACCATGTTGCCCAGGCTTGTTTCGAACTCCTGGTCTCAAATGATCTGCCTGTCTTGGCCTCCTAAAGTGCTGGGATTACAGGTGTGAACTGCCGCGCCTGGCCCACAAATACTGATATTTTAAGAAATCAAAATTTTGCAGTTCATTATCCATGTGCAAACAGAATGAAAACAAAAAAGACACATTAAGTTTAAAAACAAAATATTATTTTGTAAAGTGTTTTTTCAGGAAATGGAAAAATAAACAGAGTCTTTTGCCTCATTGAAAGACCAATTTCCAATTAGCAATGTGAGAAATAATTTACTGTAGCGATAATAGAAACGTTATTAAGTGGAGGACAAAATGCTCTGAGAATCAGATCTTTGAAAACTAAAATCAACAACCTATTTTATAAATAAAGAAAAAATAGATCTGAATAATTTTACAGACTGCTTACCATATGCAATATTTAAATTAAAATGATTTAATGCTTTAGGTTGATAATCTTTATAATTTTAGAACATTCATGCATGTTTGGCTAACTTTTGACAAATCAAATAATGTGTAAAAATAAGGGATGAACAATACAGCAAATAACCTTTCAGTCATGTGACTTAGTATGTGACTGTCGGGGGTCATTTACCTAGAAACAAAGTTAAAAAGAGGATCTTCATTTTTTTTATCTCCTAGTGTCAGGCAGGATGGAAGATGAAAGCAATGGTATTATCTTTGTGCCACCTGAAAGGTAAGTAAAGTTGAGAAACAGCTCAGTGGTTGATTAGTGACTTATTACCTTCTTCCAAGAAGATATGAAGTGGACAAAGATTGAATTAAAAAATGTTTGTTTAGGCTTGGAGATTTTAGCAAGGATTTTAATTACTAGTTTGTCATTTTCATGAGTATTGATATGGTGGTCTGTGATGCCAAAATATGCACAAATATCTTATTTTCCAAAGTATAGAATGGTTCATTAAAAAGTTGTTCAGATCATGTCATTCTTATTTTCAAAACTTTCCCAGTGCCTTCCCATCTTTTACACTGTAAAAGCCAAAATCTGGATAATGGCCTGAAGGTTCTACATGTCCTGGGCCTTCACTGTGTCTTGAGCTCATCTCTTATTACTCTGCCTTCTCCTTCACTCACCTTCAGCTACATCAGCCTCATCATTGTCTCTTGAACCGGTCAGGCATGTATCTGCCTTAGGATCTTCTTTTGCTCTTTTCTCTGCTTGCATTGTGCTTTCCACTTACACCTGTATAACTAATCTCTTCCCGGGTTTTAGGTTTTTACTCAAAAGCCACTTTCCAGGAGAGCCTTCCATGTGCTATCTTATCTAGAATTTCAACTCGTGTATCTCTTCTCCCATTTGTTCTCCTTATTACATGTCACTATAACACACTGTACAATGTCCATGTTTATTTTTATTTCTAGTTGATCCCCCTAAATGTAAGCTCTCAAAGAGGACAGATTTCTGACTCTTGTTCACTTTTGTATCTTCTGTGCCTAGCACATTGTAGGTGTTCAATTAATATAGATATATAAATAAAATAATTTATATAACTATATATTACATAAATGTATAGTGTTATTATGGTTTTGTTATTAATGTAATACTATTAATATAATTAGCTGACATGTAAAATTTTTTACCAGAAACTAGTATACATAAAACTAATAGTTTTTATTGATTTTTTTTTCAACAGTCATTTATTTTGGTTAAAAAATATATGGTTGCTTTATGTTTCAGAATCATATTTCTTACAGTGATCAATCTCTCCTGGATTGAGGTTTTATTTCTTTGGATTAATTAGTGAAGTCAGACTTTTTAATACTGCCCCATTAGATTAATCTGTATTGTATCATTAAGATAAACTTAATGCATATATATATATAAATATTTTGGGCTACATGTGTTGGCTCATGACTGTAATTCCAGCACTTTGGGAGGCTTGGGTGGGAGGACTGCTTGAACCTAGGGTTTCAAGACCAGCTTGGGCAACATAGTGAGACCCCTGTCTCTACAAAAAATACCCAGACATGGTGGCATATGCCTGAAGTCCCAGCTACTTGGGAAACTGAGGCAGGAGGATCACTTGAGCCCAGGAGGTCATGGATGCATGGATCTGTGATCGCACCACTGCATTCCAGCCTGGGAGACAGTGAGACCCTATCTCAAAAATAAAAATAAAAATAATAAACAATAAATATTTCACATCAAAACATATTCTCAGTGCCTATGTATGCCGCCTGATACATAGTAGGTCCTCAATAAATGCTTACTGAAAGAATGAACATAGAAATTATGAATATGCACTATTGATAAAACAAAAGAAAGTTACTATCACTTATAAAATTTAGCACCACCATTTTAAATAAAATTAAATATCTATTTAAATGAAGGGAGAGAGAATTATGTTTTGCTTAAATGGATTTGTCACATTTTAAATGCAATCCATACTACAAACCTAGCTTTGTAACCAAATTGGTATTTATTTAGCAAACATTTTATGAATGTTGCTATTATTGCTCAGAATACAGAATGAATAAGGCAAAGTCCTTCTCACTGTGATCTTTCTCTCTTCAACCTCACAATTTTTCTTCCTCGTACACACACATACTCATACATAAGTGCCAACAAAACAAAAGGAATAATAGTAGGGCTATATGACTAAACTTATGGCAGTCATGACAGTTCCACAAGAGAGACAACACTCAAAGAATTGATAGTCTACTTAATAAGCCACAGCTTTCTAGACAGCAAACCATAACTGTAGAGAGGCAGACCAGTTAAGAGATACAAGTTGGTCTAGTACAGTCTCCAGAGAGGACAGAATGAAGAATGGATCAAAAAAAATAATTTCCTTTAGAATAAAATATAGGACGTGTTTCAGTAATTCCAATATACCTTTTAAATGAAGGAAATATTTTGACATAGTTATATTCTGAATGAAGAACTTTTAAAGAACATTAGAGAAAAAAATTAGTCAGTTAAGAGTCTTACATTTTTCTCATCATTTCTGAAAATATTTATTGATTAAAGTAAGTGTGAAAAAAATAAAATCCACCCAGGATCCATCTTATTATAACAGTCCAGAATACCATCCTGAGAATGACAGGATCCACTAACAGGTGAATCCACTGGAGAGCTATTTGGAATCATTGCTAAAGTAAACATTTCAAAACTCTGTTAAAATATACCAATGTATTTTGAGTGGATTTCATGTACTATAAAGAGGAAAACATCATGCTCCACTGGTTTTTATGTGTTCTTAAAGGTGATTTGACATAGTTATGGTTGCATGCTAATATGTTCATAAGATGGATGGAAAATAATCAACAAATATAGGGTAATTAAGCATCAGGCTAAGTTATAAAAGAAGGAAAACTTGGATAATTAAATTTTAAATGCACTTTCTTAGTATCTAATTGACTAATTCTAAAAAAAATAGAAATGTAATATGTATTCATCTGAATTTTTGTTGGGTTTTTTTTCAACTTGGATTTAAAGGAGTAGACATTCATGCAAATTCTTCCTGGAAATGTTTTTCACAAGTGTTACTTTCAAACTCAGAAGCAGGCACTACCCTACTGACTAACTGATTCCTCAGGCAAGGTTTACAAATTCACTCTGGTGTAGACCATATTTAACACTTTCTAATTATAAGTATATGGAATGCTAATTAATTGGTTGTGTGATACTAATTAGTTAGCACCTTCCCCAATTGTCTTAAGTGAAAATATTTCCTTTTGGATTTTCCTACAGAGGAAATGTAATATTCTCTATTAGAAAAAGAGTATCAATAAATAACAATCATTTTTGAATTTTGTTTGCTTCTCATGCCAGCAAACTCTCTTACACTTTTTGACTCACAAGTATTGCAAAGTTGCTATCCAGTTGGCCTACTGTAGCACTACTTTTATATTTACATGACAAAACACATTTAAGCCATACAGTATTCCAAGTTCTTTACAGTTATTATCTAGTTTAATCCTTATAATAAATATATGATGTAAGTACTATGAGTGCTTAACTTGAATTAATACAGCTTTCCTACTACTGTAATGAAGCTTATTTATACTGTAAATAAAAATAACCAATAGTCCTCTGGATAGCTTTTCATTTTTAATTTCTGAAAAATTTTACAAGATAAATCTTTGCTCTAAAGATGTATTTATAACTAAGTGTTAGGAAAAACTATTACACAGTCTTTATTATTGAGATTGTAGTTTACATATATAACCTTTCCTATTTGTCTACACATTCCTTTTCCCTTATATTCCTTTATATGATTATTTGCTTCTGAGTATTATATAGGTAGGGTCATCTCCTCAAGGTAGAATGATGTTAAATAGAACCTTCCTACTTTATGTTGTCTGGTTGAAGGGGGTCTTAGTTATATGGAGACCATTACTGATTTGTGAGGTGAAATTAATGTCTATAATTACCAGCTGCCATGACCTTTGACATACTTTTAAACAAGAAGAATCTAGATAGCTGAGGATTTTCAGTAAACTTTTTGCTTTGTTAAAAATTCTTCAGTTCTAGTTACCTAGTACCATAACATGTCTGCATACAGTTTAACTTCATGAATTACTATTTAGCTATGTGCTTGTTGTCCACTAATATCTTTTCATACTTCAGTGACCTGACTTCATGCTAGGGACATAGGTCAGATTGGCAGTCAATGAATTCTGATTGGTTCATTGGCTGTCCCTGGAGTCCTTCAGACCAGAGAATCGTTTTTATTTTTTTTAAATATGAGTTGGATATTGTGAATTGCTCACCTCTAATAAATTAAAAAATTAGTAATTCTGGTGAATATTTTCATGAGCAGATTTAAGTAGTGAGGAAACATAGAAGTCTGAAGTATAGCTGCTTACTCAGATAAAGCTGGTCTCAAGATAAGACTCTATAATGAATTATAACCTTAAGAATATTCATTCATGATATACTGACAGTTAGCTTAAGAAAGACCTCTAGCCTGAGTAATTTGGTTTAGAGTCTCCTTCCTCTGCAGCCATAAGTTCTGGAGACTTCAAAGTTGGTTCTTGTATCTTCTACAAATAGTGATATAATTTATGATGTAATAGTTATGTTCTGGGGATCCAGGTAGTTTGTTCATAAAATGTTTACAGTCTCTAATGAGGTTCACTCATTCTTCCATTCATTCAAATTATAAGAAGCTGCTATTATTACCTTAATGTAATAGATACTGTACAATACAATAGAAGTGAAAAAAGATAAATAGAACAATATGTAAGAAAGTAAACATGTTAAAATACTTATCTGTGATTGGTAGCAAGTTAATGGTTGTAAATAGTTTGGGGTCCCTGTACAATGTAAAATTATAAATATATTTTCTAACACGTATGGGTGAGAATGTGGAAAAACTGAAGCACTTGTGCATTGTAATTGGGGATTTAAAATGATACAACCACTGTGGAAAGCAGTATGGTGATTCCACATACACACACGCAAAATTAAACATAGAATTACCGTAATTCCACTTCTATTTCAAGAGTGTTGAAAGTGGAGACTCAAACAGATATTTGTGAATTAATGTTCATAGCGGCATTGTTCATAATAGTCAAAAGGCAGAAACAATCCCAATAAACATCAAAAGATGAAGGGATAAAAATTGTGGTATAGGCCGGGCACGGTGGTTCATGTCTATAATCCCAGCCTTTGGGAGGCTGAGGTGGGCAGATCACCTGAAGTCAGGAGTTTGAGACCAGCCTGGCCAACATGGTAAAACCTCATCTCTACTAAAAAAATAAAATAATAAAATAAATAAAAAAAATAAAAACAAGGGCAGGGTGGTATACACCTGTAATCCTGACTGGGGCTGAGCCAGGAGAATCGCTTGAACCTGGGAGGCAGAGGTTGCAAGGAGCTGAGATCCCACCACTGCACTCCAGCCTGGGCAACAGAGCAAGACTCTAGCTAAAAACTATATATATATATATATATGGCAGATACAGTATAATATTATTCAGCCTGAATAAGGATTGAATTCTAACACATTTTACAGTATGATTGACCATTTAAGATATAAGCCAGTCACAAAAGGAGAAATATTATTATATGATTTCACCTGTATGAGGTTACCTGGAATAGTTTAGTCACATTCATAAAGATTTAATAGAATAGGGGTTGTCAGGGGCTGGGAGGAAGGAGTATAGGAAGTTACTGTGTAATGGGCAGAGAGTTTCAGTTTGGGAAGATAAAAAATATCTGGAAATGAATGGTGGTTATTGTGCCATAATGTGAATGTACTTAATGTCACTGAATTGTACACCTAAAATGGATAAAATGGTAAACATGTATATTTTAGCACAATTTTAAAAAACCTAATTGCTAAAATCAAACATTTTTCAAAAGTTAACTTTCAGATAATCTCTGTAGTATGAAGATCATTATTCCCTTATGATAGTGAAAATTGTTTCTATAAATTAAACATTCTCATATGAGCATTCTTTTCTATACATTATGGTGTATTATGTATCACTTGAGTTTATTTGCTCAGCTCTCAAAAGAATCCCCATTATGAAGTGTCTTCTTCATTTAGCAGCCTCATAGTTTTGTTCTTGAGGGCATCTGTCTTAACCACTTGAAAATAAAAATTAAAATGATTGTTTCTCTATCAAATTTTCTCCACTTGACTGAAAATGCTCTCGTTATCACAGTGAGTTTAATCAACAATTTCAAGTTAGAATTTGGAGGAATAAATAGGAATTTCAGAGTATGCTCCCTAATTCACTTTTTCATAGACCCTTCAAAAATACTAGTTACCTATATAGTTACAGGACTTTCAGCAAACGTAAATTTCCAGCTCAACCTTCTGAAATGAGAAATGGCTTTAAACACAAAAGGCAATACAAAACCTGGAGTTATAAACACAATGGCATTTGTGAGACTATCAAACCTATTATGGGCAGTTCTCCAAATTATTGTAGGACTCAGAGACAGACTTCTTGATTAATACCATTCTTCTGTGTTTATGGTACTAGCAAAATAATTTTGAGCAAGATATTTATTTTTATCAGAGTTAAGCCTCAGTTTCCTCATATGTAAAATGATAATAAAATTACCTTTTGCATGGTTGTGTGGTTAGGGTTAAATGAGAAAATGGCCCATAATCATTTATCCGTAATTCTAAAATCCACAAAGTTCTAAAAGTTAACAGTTTTCTCCTAAGTTGGCTCCAAAATTTAGTTAGCAAAAAATCCTGACCTAAACTGACTTAAGAATATTTTGTGTCTTTATTGTTCCCATTTATTGTGAGTCTTCATAAGTTTTATTGTATAATTATTAAAATAATTGAATATGTTTCTAAGTACTAGGGGTTCGGCTTAGGTCTGGTCATGACAATGAGTATTGCCAGGGAAGAAAACCTTTAATTTGGAGGATGTCAACTGGGAGACTGCAGGCCACTCTCAAATTTGTCTCTTCCCCCAACTGACTAAAATTAGGGGTGTATAAAGGATTTGGTCAGCAGGCAGCAACTGGTCAATTTCTATGTTTATTAAAAAAAAAAATTAAAAAAAGGAAAAACAATCCATAGACCTCAGTTCTATGGGAAAATTAGGCTGGCTTCAAATATGGGTTGTTACCCAGCACAGGTGGGACGCGACATATGGTATAGGCTCTGATTTCCTTATCCAAAATCTGGAAGTTCTGGATTTATACACATATGTTGATCCAAGAATTTTCTGTATATCAAAAACAATAAAATACTTCGTATTTATTCAACATTTAGTTTAGCTACTATAATTATTAATTTGGGCACTTATGAGAGTTTGAATTTAGGATGAAACCATACTATTTCATTTAAGGTATAGTCAAAGGAATCGCTTAAATTGATGTAAATTATGTCAGAGCAGTAAACAGTACTATTCCATCAGGTTTAGTACTTTCACAAGAGTTCTGCTTCTTTCCTTACCTCCTGTACAATATAGAATTATATTGCATCATTTAGAATTTTCAGTCTAAATTATTTTATTATTATAAATTACAGCTGACCTTTGAACAACACAGGTTTGAACTACATGGACCCACTTACACACGAATTTTTTTCAATAAAATTACACCTAGTATACCTGCCTCTCCTGCCTCCCCTTTCACCTACTCCCCTTCTGCCTCTGCCATCCCTAAGAGGGCAAGATCAACACCGCCTGTTGCTCCTCTTCCTTAGCATACTCAATATAAAGATGAGAATGATCTGCTTCCACTTAATGAATATAGTAAATATATTTTATCTTCCTTATAATTTTCTTAGTAACATTTTCTTTTCTCTGGCTATCTTAATTATAAGAATACGGTATATTATACATATAACATACAAAATAGTTTTTTAATCAACTGTTATTGGTAAAACTTACAGCCAGCAGTAGAGTATTAGTAATTAAGTTTTAGGGGAATCAAAAGTTATCCATAGATTTTTGACTCTGGTGGTGGGGGGAGGTTTGGCGCCCTTAACCTTTGCATTGTTCAAGGGTCAACTGTACATTAAAATTGCTTTTGTTAGTCTTACTAGATGTTGACGTGTGTCTACATAATTTTATTTTTGTATGAAAATTTCCAGGAATGCATGGTGGACTATGTTAAATTAAAAAGAAAATTTTCCATTTTCCTGAACTACTCCTACTCCTCAATTAGGATATAAAGGAAAGAACTCTATAACGAAAGGAAACCAGGACTATTCAATCATGTATTCCCTAGGTCCTGGTCTATTTAATGTTTCCTTGGTAACTCACAACATAAACATTTATGAAATGAGTTCTTTGAAATACACTTTTAATATTATTTATACAGATGAAGTATAGGGATATGGTAAACCATGTTTTTATTGTTTATTTGTATTATATAAAGTTAATGTGCCCGAAAACAATGATGAACTTATGAGTATGTTTGTGTTATATTAAAATTTATGCTCCAGAGAATTTTATTACCTACTCTAACCACCTGTATTTTTAATAAATTAGGAAGTCTAAATTGATTTACATATAGGAACAACAATTATGTCTTTAAAATATGCATATTTTATTTAATTAATTTAAATTTTTAAATAGCCTAATTAAAAATAGGTTCAAAAATAATACTGTGACTGTCTAACTTGTTATGTGATACACTATAAATAGCAGATTAAGTATTTTTTAAGTCATTTTTAAAAATCTGAGCATATTTGTTTGTTTGATTTTCTTAGAAAGTAGCACCTTGAGTAATTGTCAGCTATCTAATGCAAATTACATCTAATAACTATTGCTATTCAGAATCTTTTTAAATACTGGCAAATTGATATTTTAAAGGAGAGAGAAAAGAGTAATAATACCAAGTTTATAATTTGTTCTGACAAATGAGTATCATATTACTATCCACAATGAAATAATACTTAATACAGTTAATGGTAAGTTTACATAAATATTTTTATGCACTATATAAAAATTATAAAATTTTATTTGAATTGTACTGCAATTTAATGTCTTGTGGTGTTTCAGCTTCTCAAAGTAGTGTGAGGGCGATCCATGGACTGCCTACATTATATGTTTAATGCATTTTTTAAAAATTCAGTATATACCAACTAATCATAACCAATGTGGAAAAGAAAATGTTGTTTATTGTTTATCATGTTAAGAATTTAGGTCCCTTCACGCCTGTAATCCCAGCACTTTGGGAGGCCGAGGCGGGCAGATCACGAGGTCAGGAGATCGAGACCATCCTAGCTAACATGGTAAAATCCCGTCTCTACTAAAAATACGAAAAATTAGCCGGGCCTGGCAGCGGGCGCCTGTAGTCCCAGCTACTCGGGAAGCTGAGGCAGGAGAATGGCGTGAACCGGGGAGGCAGAATTTGCAGTGAGCCGAGATCCAGCCACTGTACTCCAGCCTGGGCGACTGAGCAAGACTCCGTCTCAACAACAAAAAAAAGAATTTAGAGCATTTCTGAGGCTAAAACCCCAAAACTTTTCTTTTCCATATGGCTTAATAGATGGAAGTATATCATTTTTGAGAACTATGACTTCTCTTCTACATTTTGCATCAGAAGTTCTTAGAAACCTTCAGATATGTCAGCAGAAATATATGTTTTTATTTTTCTTTAATGATTATATTAATTTTGAAACAGAGCTGTCTCTAAGGATCGCCATTTTAATTTCCCAGTCACATTTAACAATTAGATCTGTGTAATTATGACTTAAGCAATAAGCGTTGTGAATAGCTTGGTGCATTATTAAGCAACCTTCTAGCTAGCTGTTTGTATGATTCTAATCATACAAACAAGCCTGTATTGTCAGCACACATTTGACACGAGTGGTATATTGTTAGCTAAGGGAAACAGTAGTAGGTTACATGGTATTGCCCCTGGAGCAGAATCTCCTAGCTTAATGCTCTAGTTATTTAAGTGATAGAAAATATTTTCTTGGTTTTTACTTTCATGAAAGAACATTCCCAAACTTTCTTGAGGATCAAAATAAAAATGATTATGTTAGAAAGGAAACAAAGTGTGTGTGTGTGTGTGTGTGTGTGTGTGTGTGTGTGTAAACTATTTAAAGTATATATAAATTATTTCTCCTCATCTCTAAAAATTTCTCTCCCTTTTCCTAACACCTCCCTCTCCCTTTGTTCTATTCTGTCCCTCTTGCAGATATGTGCTGATAAATCTTCAACATTTTCAGCTTTTATTGCTTTGCATGACTATAAAAAGTTAATAACAGATTTATATTTTTATTAGCATTTATGTTGCAAATGCAAGAGACATCTTAAATCCTAATTTAATGCACCTTTAAAGTCCTTTTTATTAGCCTGTTAATTCCCAGCTGTACTGTTTTATTGAAATGTGGATTACATTTGTGCCATAGTCAAAACAATGGTGTGGATCTAGAATGATAAGGAAAAAATAACTTTAGTATTTGGATAAACTACACACTCAACAGTCTTGAAAGTCTACCATAAACATTACTGGTCCCTTGAAGCTGTAATTGTAATGACATATTTTTTAGTATTATAATTGAAGAATTAGTCATATACATACATCCCTAGGTAGGTGATTTTATTGATAGATAAAAGTAAGATGTCCATTATTGATGACAATTATTAAATTACATTTTAAATATGAATTTCATCATACAGTTTCAGAAATGTATTTTTCTAGAAATTGAGATTCATATATGAGTAATATGATTACTTTCTTTAGGGCTACAATTATAGTGTTAAGAGTTCTCATGTATTTCACATTAAAAGAAACCTTTCTGTTTGGTTTAATGTACTAGTAAAATGTGCATTTGTTATGTTTAATGGCCAACGTAATTTTAGCATTTCTCCCACTAGACCTCATGAACTATTTTCTTCCTTCTTATTTGTATTCTATATGTGACCCAGCAGGTATTAAACTAGAGAAAATTGGGGAAACAGATAGTCTACCTTTAATTAAATACTTAACATCTCCCCCACCATTTGTATGTGCATTTCCCCAAATGGAAAAGCAGATGGCATCACTTGAGCCTACAGAGTGACAACCTCCTTTTAAAATTTCTGCTGAAATGGAAAAGTGGGGGCAATGCCAATTCAGTCGTTACAGCTTATTCACATAATGGACAAGATGGTAAATTAGTTGGGAGGGAGTAAAAGCACCCTGGAGTTATAAACATAAGCCATCTTCATTGCCATTGCATCAGTCCAGCTATATTCAAACCCAGGAGGGAAAAACATGTGGGTCTTGCTTTATTTTGTACATAGCAGGAGCTGGCAGGAAAGTTACAAGGTAAAATAGATTTCCAACATTTTTCCTGCCATTAATTGTAGTTTTCCAAGCTTTCCTCTGTGACACAGTTTACAAAAGGGAGCTTTCGTAAAAGCTATCATTAGCTTTATGGATCAATATAGTTTAGGGAATACAAAACAACTTTAGTTGTTTAAAAATAGGAAATATCAGAGGGTGTTCCCTTCCTCCCTATGGATAGCAAATCACACTATTGATCGGTCCTCAGTGTAACTTGGCAAACTTCAGATATCAGGTGGACTAGCTGGGAATAAAAATAAAGCCACTCTACTGCTGACTATAGTATATGACTCCTGAGAGGCCTCCTGAGTATCTCAGTATGAATCCTTCTTTAAAAGATATGGCCTTTGTCCATGATAAGGCCATGAAAGATAAGGAAAGGCTTAAGACCAAAGGCATTATTATTCTGTTTTTCTATTTGTCCTTTTTTCCTAATTTCTCACCATTTGTCCAATAGCCCCTTTCAGCTAATTCTGAGAAAAGATAATGACTAAATGAACAAAATGTATATGGAAAACCACATAAAATAAATAGAGACTGAAATATGATCTCAATATACATGGGCTGATGGTATGATTATAATACTCAGGAGAAAGACAATTGAGATAAATAATTTTGAAAACTGAGGAAGTGCTCTTTCCAATGCCTGAATCAATACGAAGAATTAGCAAACTTCTATTTCAATTTTGAATAGTGCCTCACATAACTAGTCTATCTTGAGTTTGCAGACAGAGTATAGGGGAAATTAGCATTTAGAAGTTAGAAATTAGAATTATGCCAAAGAAGGAAATAAAGAATATACATATATGTGTGTGTGTATGTATGTGTGTGTGCATGTGTGTGCGTGTATATATATGTGTGTGTGTGTGCAACTAGGTTGTAAAATTTTGTTTCCTAATACACATTACATTTTTTAAAAGTAATATTAAAACTCATTTGCAGTGACATTAAAAAAATGGATGATTCGTTAAATTAGTGGTTCTCAAAGTGTAGCCCCCAGGCCAATAGCATCATCTGGGGAATGGTTAGAAATACACATTCTTGAGCAGACCCACAGAATCAGAAAAAGGGGATATGGCATGCAATATGTATTGTAGTAAGTCTTGTCCATGATTCTTATATAGTGTAAAATTTGAGAATCACTTTCTTAAATCCTTCTTTTATGAAGCTACATTTATTATTGAAATTTTTTGCTTGCTATTAAACATGGTAGTTATACAGTGGTATATCTTAATCTTAAAAAAATACCCTTAGTGCTATGTTGATCAGTATTCTGATCCTCAAGGATGGGTGGTGAACTTTAGGGAAACTTGGTGTTAGCTAACTGAGTCTAATTGAGATGCATTAGGATGTTATATGTGTTTGTGAGCCTATGTGTGTTTTAAAAATACAATTCTGAAAATAGTTTCGGAATGAATGGGAACTAGATTTAGTTTAACTCCTAAAATAATATTCAGCTCTGAAATAGGCATGTCATATTTTATAAAAATATGGCCTACTTTATCCAAAATACGTTCATTTAAGATAAAGGTTTTCATCATTAGGATATGAAATAGATTAACAGGGTTTCTTCTCTCAAGTCTATGTGTTTGAATTTTAATTGGTTGACACTGACCCTAAGGGCTGCAGCATTCACTGCAAAGGAACCGATGGTGGTGTGAATAATTTTCAAGATCTAATGAATACACTTATGTATCATAGGCCCCCAGTTCTTTTTTTTTTTTTTTCTTTGAAACGTCGTCTCACTCTGTTGCCCAGGCTGG
The DNA here is from genome assembly GCF_000951035.1 of Colobus angolensis palliatus. Lineage (NCBI taxonomy): Eukaryota > Metazoa > Chordata > Mammalia > Primates > Cercopithecidae > Colobus > Colobus angolensis. The sequence continues at coordinate 8,642,111 of NW_012123487.1, forward strand.
AGTGCAGTGACGCGATCTCGGCTCACTGCAAGCACCACCTCCTGGGTTCGCCCCATTCTCCTGCCACAGCCTCCGGAGTAGCTGGGACTACAGGTGTCCCCCACCACGCCCGGCTAATTTTTTGTATTTTTATTAGAGACGGAGCTTCACTGTGTTAGCCAGGATGGTCTCATCTCCTAACCTCGTGATCTGCCCGCCTCGGCCTCCCAAAGTGCTGGGATTACAGGCGTGAGCCACCGCACCCGGCTGCCCCCATTTCTTAAAAGGTAGAAATTATCCAAGTTGATTGCATCATCTGAAGAGCTCTCCAATGATAATGTTGACTCTATATGTTAAAGGTAATCTAATTTGAAATTTGAAAATTTTCTAGTTCAGTAAGTAAAACTTTTTAGAACGTAATAACTATCAATGGCTAAAAAGAAACATAGAACTTTCACTTAGAAAGTAGCTATGCCTATGGAAATTTTATTTCATTATGTCTGGTAGAGTAGGCTTTACTATAAAAAGGTATGTTTTTGTTAACCTTACAAAGACATATTCCAATATGGTGAATAACATACCTAAAATGGTTTGACTCACAGTAAAGATGGTCTTATATTATAATTGGTTTACATCTTTTGGTCCTTGTGAGCATAATTTTTTTAACTTCTTAAAGTCAGACTTTAAAGTCTTAGCATGTAAAATGTGAGAGTTAGGAATTGCATCTATCTAATCACTGATTATAAACACAGTGATACGAATCTTATGGATGGTACTCAGATATGTGAGGTTAAAGACCTGTAATAAGATAATAAACCATTTTATTCAAATTGGCAATATTTTATTTAATGTTTTTGTAGTATATGTGCCTGTTACATATTTAGTGCAGAGCACTAGGCCCTTACTGGAATAAAACTTGTTTATAACTTGGAGTGTTGAAGATTCATATTACTAGCTCTTTGATATGCTGTTCTCAAGAAAGAGCCTTGAAAGAATTTGAAGAATTGAATGGAATAGAAAGAAAAAGAGGATCATTTGAAAATGGATCTGAGGTTTTGGAGGACTTCACAATTTTATTTGTAATAATGAAGAAAAGAGGCTGACAGAAGTCTTGAAATAAAATGAGACCAGGAATAATTAGTGATGGAGAGAATAAGCAGAAGAAATGACAATAGTAGATATTTGAATGTTGTAGAAGAAAGAGAACCCTCATTCACTCAACTGATTTAAGTAACAGTGAATAAGTCACTCATAATTTCAAATAAAGTTTCAGTATCACCAATCTGAAAATTCAGAATCTGAAATGGTGCAAAGTTCAAAATTTTTTGAGTGCCAACTTGATGCTCAAAGGAAGTGCTCATTTTAGATTTTGAATTTTCGGATTAGGATACTGAGCTGTTATAATGCAAATATTCAGAAATCGCCCCCACCAAAAAAAAAGTTAGAAATCTGAAATACTTCCAGTTCCAAGCATTTTGGGTAAGAGATACTCAACCTGTAATGATAAAATAATCAGAACAACTACTGTAGCACTAATTTGACTACATGTATAGAAAAATAACCTGTTTATATATTTTTAGCTCTCAGTGAATGTTCAACATGCATTTAATAAGAACATATTCGTCAAGAATAGTGACAGTCTTTGAGTCTCTATTCTCATGTAGCTTATAACGAATACATTATAAGTATGTTCAGTCTGTGGAATACTCTATCAGACAATATTCATCTAGTCTGAGGAATCTTGAAGGAAGATTACCTAAAATAATAAATAGTATTTAAACCGAGTTCTGAAGGATCTAGTAGGAAGAGGGAGATAGCTTGTTCCAGGTAAAAGAAACAGCTAGATGAAAAAATAAACAGCTAGATGAAATACAATTCAAATCTATTAAACAAAGAAAAAGGTGGCACTAGATGAAGCAAAAGAGATAAGCGGAGACAAAATTGTCTCTGCATTAAAGGCCAAGTTCACTAAAACCATGGGAAGCCTTTGAATACTTTTAAGTAGGAGACTGCCATCATTAGCTTTTTTGTTTTTAAAAAGCATTCTGGTTACAATGGAGAGAACAGGCTGGTAGAAAGCAAGAAACCTAGCAGTGAGGTGTCTAGGAGGTAGGGTGGGAGAGGAAGGTGTACGCTGACCATTTAAGAGGGTGTTATAGTACAGGCAAGAGATGATAAGAGTTTATCCTAGAGTTGTAGTGGGCAGGAGGATAGGGAGGGAGGGAGAAAAGAGGGAGGGAGGGAGAAAAGAGGGAGGGAGGCAAGGAGGGAGGGAGGGGGAGGGAGGGAGAGAGAGAGAGTGAGAGAGAGAGACACCTTGAAGGTATTTTAAGGCAGATCTGACAGGATTTGGGGTTTGACATGGATGGCTACCTGATTTCTGACTTGAGCAACTGGGTTGATTTTGGCTATATTCACTAAGTTCAGGAATTCTAGAGCTGTCAGGAGAAAACGTACTAAATTCAGATTTGTAAGTTTTCTTTGCCTGTATGATATTGTGAGGATATATCACCAAATAATATTATAAGATTGAAGTTAGATGTCTTGTTTCTTGAGGTTAGCTGTCAATGCATTAAAATTAGACTTTAATGAGTAAGAACATATTGCCATATATCAGATTAGGAGCTCTCAGTCACATTACTTGTATTTCATAACATCACTTCTAATATTTCACTTTGAAGATCACTCATGTCTCTGAAATAATTTGTATCTGCTTTTGCATCATTATTTCCTCTCCTTTACAACACTAGCTACAGCCACTGAAAGGAATTTATGATATTATCCCAAATCTGAGTCACTTAAATGTCTCTTTTCCTGTGGAGTTGCATGCCATTAATTTTACAAATTAGTAACAGATTCAGTGTTGAATATTTTTAAATGCTGGCTCTTAAAAAATTAAGATTTATGACTGACACTCTTGTTTTCAAATTTAGTTTGGTATTTTCTAATGTAAGCTACTTCAGCAATTCCATATTTTGGAGTATTTATTGACATGTATTGTTAATACATGTCAATATAATTTGTATAATTATAAGGAAAGATAACGTATTTTTTTCTGGTTGATATCTTTAACTGGAGAATCATCTCACATGCTGGTAATTGTAACACAATATTTTAAATGACAGTCTCAATATTAATAATAGTACTCAAATGTTTTATGTATTACAATAAGTATTGTTGTGATTCTGCATTTTTTGTCTAGGTCATCTTAGACTGTCATCTGAGTCTATATTCCTCTGTCATCTGAATCTGTATGCCTCTGTTTTCCCTTTTAACAGTAGAGTCAAGTAAACTCCAACTATATTTGACCTTAGGGTTCATTCAGCCTCTGAGCAATATGTAAAATCTGATCGTAGTCTAAGGCAGAGGAAAAATGTAAGTCTTAGTATTATATATTTAAATTTGATTTTAAGGGCGAAGTATTCTACTTTAAAAAGTAGGCAAGTTTAAAACTTATTTCATTACCTTCAGAGGAATATGAAAAGAAAATAATGGTAGAGATAGTCTGAAATTCTTGTTTTTAGAAATAACTGCTATAATATAGAGAAAATAGCAAACACGTTGACTTATTTTATCGCTACATACTTCTATCTTTCAGTATTATTCTTTTCAATATCATTGTTGAGTATGTTGATTTAAAAGAAAATAAAGCAAACCTCTCTTTGGATTTCCTTATAAATTTTGTTGGCTCATTCTGATCCCTGTTTCATTCTTTGACAGTTCACTTTATTTGCCTGTGAAAGTGGCAGAGAAAAGAAGACTTTCTGAAGACATTTATGAACAGTAACATAGTTTGACAGTGTTTTGCTTGAGGGTGGGAGGGTTGAGTAAAATTTGGTTAAAATCAGGTCAGGAATAATTTAGTTAGATAAAGGAAGAACCTGATTTGCTAGTTGTCTCTGACATCCACACTTGATTGAGTGTTTTAATTGTATTTACCAGTGAAGTAAATAAAAAATTAGCTAAGTTCAATGAACACATTTACAGTTGGACTGATTTAACTGAGAGATATTGTATTGAGTAGACAGATTATCAGACACTCTTGACTAGATAAATCACACAGAACACTGAAACCAGTTTGTAGGCACACACATCATTAATGTGGGCAGCCAAGAACGGGGATTGCTTAACAAAGATGGCACAAGGTAGTTAGCCATATGTTTGAAATGATTTAGGCGAAGCTTGCCAGAAGCAGGAATGGACTAAATGACCTCTGGAGGCACTTTCCAATCCTACCTTTCTCATTTAGTCTAACTGTAATTTTTAAAATCTATATGGGAGATACAAATTTATTTTACTTCAAAATGCCTTGGTTTTTGTTAGGTGACAGACAATTAAAAAGAATGTATTTCTTGTAAGCAAACATTTGAATTAAATGCTAACATAGCTGTTTTGATCAAATACTAATTACTTTAAGTTGTAGGATAATTAACTTTACTGTTTAAACATTCATTAGACAACCGCCTAAGAAATTTTCATGTATTTATTTGCATTTTTAGAACAATGGAAAACATTCTATAATATTGAAATATGTACTTTATATGCATGAAGAGAAATAAACTTTTCCAAAGTATGTTTATAATTCGTAAATTAAACTTTCTTACCCTCCCTGTCCCCCATACCTACTCTACACCTGAGACGTCTTACTTTTAGATTCTATTATGTCCTCTTTGGGCCAGACTTCTCCCAGATTCTGTCATTGCTTATTCCTCTAAAGCCTCAGAAACCTAATATCCCTAGAATGGTCCTGTATCCCCAGGAATCTATACTGTGGAACCTATTTAAGATCTCTTCTCCCTAAGAATCCCACCCTAGTGACCATGACCACTACAAGTTATCTTGAACTTACTGACACTCTAGGAAAGATCTGAAATACTTATGTGTTAACAGATTTTTAAAAATAATCTCTTTGAGGGATATTCATATTTTAATTGCACATGATTTCTGAATATCAAAATAATTGAAACCCTTAGTTAAAACTGTAATCTTCAAGTGATTCCAAGCAGATGAGTC
>NW_012123487.1:8647408-8730841 GCF_000951035.1 Colobus angolensis palliatus
AAAGAAAGAAAGAAAGAAAGAAAGAAAAAGAAAAGTAGCTGTGGTATCTAATGGACCTGGATGGATGTTCATATGCATGGTGTGTATATGTGTTATGAACAGAGCACCATGGGTGAAGGTGTACTAGATTGGTCCTTGTTAACCCTAATATTTCGTCACCTTGCAAATAAGCCAGGAGACTAGAATCTAAGGAAAAAAAATACTACTTTTCTTGTGAAATTAACCTGACCTCTATTTAAGAAAACCAAATGAACTGATTCTTGGGCCAGGTATTGTATTAAGACAGAATTAATTTGGAGGCATTCAGAAAAATGTTCTGGAATTTGAATATCAATTTTTACTCTTGCTACATTTTTATTATTGTTTCCAAATCTACCTAAAATTGTAATATTTTTGTAACTGCAATGAAATTGCATAGTAGGGAAAATAAATAAAAACAAACGAACACAAAAACATTTTGTTTACTTTTATTCACTCTATTGAGCTCTTAGTGAGTATGTACTAAGTGTTCCAAAATGTGCTAGGATAAGATGTAAGTGTTTGACTGTACTTGAAGGTGCCAGGTAGGTGATTAGGACTATTAGAAAGATATGTAAGCATAATCCCTGCCTACTATTAATAGAATTTATCATTTGTTAATTAAATGACCCTAAAACAAAATCAACCAATTCAGAGCCTTATATGAATAAGTATTAAAGGGTGTCGTATACCTTTGAGTACTTGGAGTCAAGGTGAGAAGGGGGTGATTAATAACAGTTGAAATATTCAAGAACACAGGGTTTCCAGCAGGGTCTTGGAAAATGATTAGTCTAAGATTTGGTGGGGGGAAAAGAGGACCAGGTCATTTCAGGGAAGGATCGAGATTTAAGCAAAGTTTTGAAAATGGGAATTAGCTCCAGGCTACAGCAGAGAACACTGAGAACCACAACCCCTTGATTCAGTCCATTTCTTACTCTGTGACACATAAAATGTTTTATTTCACTTTAAAACATTCAGTCCAACTAATGACCTAAGGCAGGAGAAAAGCAGTTATCAAAATTGCTAGTGATGTGTATGGCACTTCATAAATATGATTTAATGATTTTGAAAATAGAATGGGAACAGAGCATGCTGAAAGCAGTAATAAGGCATTTTTCACAAGTGTCAGGTTCTTAAATCACAAATTCAAAATGAAAAAGAATAGACCTTTCTCCTGTAGTTAATCTGTAAAAATATCTTTGGAAAAATAGATGAAGAGTAGCTTATTTTCTGATTGTTCTTGACCAGCAATAGTAAAATTATGTGTAAATGAATTTCATGGTCACTTGGTTTGGCAGATTTTCCTGTTGAAACAATTTTAATTTCTTTGTCCTGAAAAATGTTCTTTCATGTTAGTACAATGGACTATACATCTTATATAGTCTACTTTTATAAATTAACTGAAAGTGTAGCAAAAAATTCCTCCATAGTGCAGTATTTCAATGTATTTGAATAGAAAGTTAAAAGGTATATGAAAATGATAACAATTGCATTCCTTTCAAAATTCAAGATAAATTTTGTTTGAAGAATACAGTTCAAACCCTATTTGTTTTATGTTAGCCAATTTAGTGGTCTCATTATTGAGTTTTAACTGAAACAGTTTTTACTAGATATATACAGTTCCAGGAACATTGCTATTGTTTGAAAATCAGTAACTATGAAGTTACCTGCTAGTTAAAAGTTATATAGCAAGTTATCTAGACTACCCATGGTTTAGCCCTCTGTTTCTAATGCTTCAACATTGGCATTAACATATAAAATCTATAGAAGTTTAAAGTTTTATAATAGTAAAATTGCAATCTCAAGTGTTTTCTTTTTTCTTTTTTATTACTACAACCTCAACTGTCTATGGTACTTCAGAGCTTTAGCGTGTATTCACCAACCTCTATCTTATAACATTTCTGAAAGGCATATATTATATACATACATTTATTTTAAAATAAGGTAGGTCAAACTTAAAATATCATTTTAACATAAGGAGACCTAACAATTATTTAAATTTTATAGCAGATTCTAAATTGAAACTCATAACCTTTTTCACTTTGGGTTTTATCTATATTATCTTTGAACAAATGGCTAAGTTGTGTGACCAAAATCATGACTACTAGAATTAATAACAAAACATTTTCTTCTTGTTTATAATTTATTAGATTAAAATTTTCATCTTAAAAATCAGTAAAAAACAAACTCAACCCAACTTTTACCTGAGCGAAGAATCTGAGTAGTCTATTCATAACAGAAACATAATGGCATATGAAGGTGAACAGTTAAGCAACTCTCCAAAGCAAAGCAAAACAAAACGCAAAACAAATCTAGTTTTTATACTGTGCTGATTTCAAAGCTGTGAGAACTCCCGCCTATGTTTAATTTCAAGCTACCAACTTCATTTTATTGAAGGTGTAGTTGGGTGGGAAGAAATAATCAAAACCTGCATAAGCTGGTTCTAAGGCACTACTGAAATAAAATATGCTCACTAATAAAAAATGCAAATTAAAACAACAGTTCAAAGCATCATTTTTCACCTACACACCTGACAGTGATGAATGTTTATGTCCCTTGATTCAGCATTTACATCCCTAGGAAGTTTACTCTAAAAATACTAGGACAAGCTCAAAAAGGTGTGGGTACTAGCATGCTTATTATAACATTATTTGAAATAGTACAAAATTTGAAATAAGCTAATTGTTTATAAATAAGATGGATCAAAAAAACTGCCAAGAATTGAGATTAAGAGCAAAGCTTCTTGTGGGTTACCAGTTGGGTTCAATACCATCCCTAGTGATTTGTAAATGACTTGGGACAAATTATTTAGCTTCTTTGTACTTATTTCATCACCATTAAAATGGAAATAATAGTAGTATTGACTTAATAGTGTTATTAGGATTAAATGAATTCATAGATGTTATGAATTTTGGACATTTCTGGCATGTAGTGAATTCTTGGGGAATGTTAACTATTAATATGATGCATCTATTCATTTAAGGGCTATTTTAGTTATTAAGTTAATTTAATTTTCCATGTGAATCAATAATTATAAGCCTGATATCCAAATGTGGTAAGGTTACCACATAAATAATTTCTGATCTTACACTTGCAATATTTTTTGTAGTGTATCAGTTATCTCACAAAAGTATTTCTAACCCATGTGGACGGAACAGATATTTTAACTGTGTTTTTCTTTGAAAGTAACTGCCCCTTTTTGGGTAGAGGGATATGTTAAGAACAAGCTGATTAGGTTTTGCCTCACTCTTAGGAACCTGAAGAATTATAAGTGTTGATTCTAATTGGAAATTGGGTCTCTTGTTTTTATAGGTCTTTTCATAAAACCCTCTCCTAGTTTATTAAATCATTAAATGAATGTAGCAGGTATTTGTTTTGATTTTTATTAATTGTGACTTATTTTTTATTATGACATAATTGTCAGTCATGAGACATAACTGTCGCACATTGCAGCAAAAGCAGAAGATTTCTGCTGAATGAGTGTAGGACTGTGTTGAATAAGCTGAAAATCTGTGTGATAAACATATGGATATTAGTAATATGTGTTGTAATTCAGAGTCAATATACTTTTCATATTGAAATTATTTACAGATTTTCAAGAGCAACTGATAAAGAGATCTGCATTTTACATAATATTGTATGTTATTTAATTCTGTGGTGTGGTAACCGATCAGAAATATATATGTACATATTCACACATAAATACACATTATATATCTTATATACCACATATTCAATATTGACAGCCCAACAGAAAAAAAAAAAAAAACTTTGTGGTAGCAATTTGATGTGTATAAAGCTAAACATCTGAAAAATAGAAAGGAAGATTAATATAAAACCAAGGTTTAAAGTTTATCACAAATCACATTAAGTTATAGGAAAACAGTAATGAAGAGTGATCAAAGGCAGGTGATCTGGAGAAAGACTCTAGGCTACGGTTATGGGTCTACACTTAGTGGCTACATGACCTTAAGCAAGTTGTTTAACCATCTGGTGTCTCAATCATCTATAGAACTGAAATAAAAACAATTCTGATATCATCAACAGTTGTTAGCGTTAAATGACTTATTACTTGGGAGATACCTGGAACGGACTCTAGATCATAAAATAAAAGCACTACCAGTAGTTAAGTATTAGTAATTAGTATAATGGAATTACTATACAGAAGTGCAACTATAGAGGGCATATTATTTAACTGGCCATAAATAATTATTAGTAAACATTCACTAAATGTCCCCAAGAGTGTAATCAAAGAATCTTAGGAAACATGCAGTTGAATTTGCAAATGAGGCAGAAGATGATAGAATTAGAAATATACATTTCTAAATGAATAGTGAGCTGTTAGGAAATAATAAATCTGAAGTGTTTGAATAGTTAATTAAGAAACTGGTGAGATTAGAGAAAATGTTCTAGAGGATAGAAATTCTGTATTTTAAGTTGAATGTTCCATTGCAAATACCCTATTCAGCAGAATGCTTTGTTTCTGATTTTTCAGATAGAATAAGAAATCTGTGATGGGGTGACCTACAAATTTAAACCTGTCATGTTGGAATAGAGTGATTTTAAAGACAAATGAGACAATTTTAGTTTACAGCTAAACTGGAAAGAGAGAGGGGTTATTGCCTCTGCATATTCAAATGTTTTTAGTCTAAGTGGACTTGTTTCTGACATCATATATCCAATATGATTGTAATGTTACAGCTCTGGGATGATCCAGGTGTTTCACTCACCAACCATCTGTCCAAGAAAAAATATGCTTATCCCGAATTGACAGGATATCACATGTATTTAGTGAAGTTTATCTTCACAGTTGGGTAAGAATAAATAAAACAGCAGTGTAGCCCCTATGAGGATATACTATATGCTTCAATTATCGGTCCATTATATCACTGGCAGATGTTACATTTTGGTACCTAACAGAAAAGGTTTTGATCAGCAAAACCAATTATTTTGGCATGCAACAGCAATTATCACAATTCTCTTTCAAGAGGATCTGCGTGGCTTTATATTACTGTTTTTTAGACATAAGATTTTTATGATAATATACATCAAATAATTGTACCCCGATGGGCCAGTTTTCTAGGTGCCATTCAGATATTTATTTTTTATCATCTATTATGCACATTCTCCTCACACATTAGCTTTACTTTGTAAAGGCTTTTCTCAATATCATGAAAAATAAATAATGTGAGAAATGTATGAAGATTTGGGAGACCATTCCCAGTAATGCAATAGGACCAACCTAATGAAATATTTCATCATAAAGTGCGTTTATAATTGGTACATTTTCCATGGAGAGGAGCTTTCTAGCTCAAGTATCTATCATCTGTGATTTATAGCAACTTGGCTTAAAATGATCCACCGTTACATTCATATTAGCACTTGTAAACAGCAGCTTACAAATTAAAATAAATCATCATTCACTTTTGAGGAAGTTAATCTGGGCACGAATGCAGCTAAAGGGCAAGCAACATGATCTCTAATTCTCACACCCATCAACCTGTGGTAATCTTTTCTACTCCATGTTAATATAGCTCTTTGTTACTCCTCTCTCCTAAAATTTATCTACCCTGTTCTTTCAGTATGTCCTTGTTTTTTCTCTTACTAGTTTTAGAATATACTACTCTTAAACCTAAGAACTGTAGCCTATTCTTTACTATTTGTTTGGAGTACTCTCAGTGTTTAGTATAGTCATACAAAAAAAAAAAAAAAGCTCTCAATGATTTTTGGATAGGACTGTGTGCGCAAGAAGAATTTCTAAATGAGAAAATGAAAATAACAAAAATAATGTCTTCCTCGAAGAGTCATCAGGTAGCTCTCTATCCCCCCGAACTTTACTCAATGATGTCGAAACAGGCTTTCTTCATTTCACAACCTTGATATTTTGTCTTTAGATTTATTTGTTTAAAAAGACATAGGAGCTTTACATACTCCAGTATAATGATTCTATGTCTTACCAAATCAAATATGATGTTTGGTAAAAGTCTCATTCATCCATGTAATTTAAGAAACACTGCTAAAAGATATAGTATTACTTTTATATATTAATTGCATATTTGATTGTGCTATTTCTAGCCATTTCTATAAAAAGATGAGAATTAAATCTTGATTCAGATATTTAACTCTTATAGTAGGTTTTCTACAGAAAAGCCAATATTCAGTTTGCAATACCCTTATCTAGACTATAAATTTTTTCTAAGCAAAAGGATTGTTTATATATTTTTTAATTATTGTAATGTTTTGGCAGTGGAGGAGATTCTTCCATCATAAAGCAAACAAACAAATATAAAAAACACCTGCTCTTATCTTCAAATCTCTATCAATGTTGATATGTAAATGGTGACCCAAATGAAAGTTTAAAGTTTAGTGGTTATTTTGCCATGCTAAGGTGTTAAAGTCTTACTTTATCTTTAAAATGAATTTCATGATATATATTTTTACCCATGAAGCTTAGGAATATTTGAGTTTAGAGTTTTCAGTACCTACCTCAAATACATACATATTTAAGAGGATGAAATAAATTATAAAATTACTGAAACCTTGTAGTTATGATCAACACCTCTCACTCTAATGCCTCCAGATATATTCGATTCATCATCAAGTCTTGTCCATTTTACATTTTCAGTATCTTGTATATCTCTCTACTCTCCTCCTTCTTTACATAACTCTCATTTTTAGGGCATCATCATCTTGCCCTAACATCATCTCTTGTTTGAAATCATTTAGTGTCCTCTTAACTGCTTTTCCAAAATAAAAACCTTAAACCTCCTCCAATATGTGTTACAGCAATCTTTTTACAATTGACAAATTGACATGTGATTATATCACCTTCCCCACCCCTGCTTATCAGCCTTCAGTGACTTATCATTTTTTTAAGGTAAAGCTGAATCTTTAATATAGACTATAAGCCCCTTGATATTTCTTAAGTGTCCTCTTATATTTTGGCCTTATCTATCACCACTTTTTACCTTTCTCTGGACTGTACCATACCCTCTTTAGCCACAGACCATTTGCACATACTATTTTACACTGTTTGAAACATGCCTCCATGCACAACCCTCTTCCCAACAAACACACATACATGTGCAAGTGTGCGCACGAGTGCATTCACACACACACACGCATACACACACTTTGCCTTTTTTCTTCCTATCAATTTCTTTTATTTAATATTATACTTTAAGTTCTAGGGTACATGTGCACAACGTGCAAGTTTGTTACATATGTATACATGTGCCTTGTTGGTGTGCTGCACCCATTAACTCATCGTTTACATTAGGTGTATCTCCTAATGCTATCCCTCCCCACTCCCCCCTCCCCACAATAGGCCTCAGTGTGTGATGTTACCCTTCCTGTGTCCAAGTGATCTCATTTTTCAATTCCCACCTGTGAGTGAGAACATGCAATCTTTGTTTTTCTGTTCTTGTGACAGTTTGCTGAGAATTATGGTTTCCAGCTGTATCCATATCCCTACAAAGGACACGAGCTCATCCTTTTTTATGGCCGCATAGTATTCCATGGTGTATATGTGCCACATTTTCTTAATCCAATCTGTCACTGATGGACATTTGGGTTGATTCTTTGCTATTGTGAATAGTGCTGCAATAAACATACGTGTGCATGTGTCTTTATAGCAGCATGATTCATAATCCTTTGGGTATATACCCACTAATGGGATGGCTGGGTCAAATGGTATTTCTAGTTCTAGATCCTTGAGGAATCGCCACACTGTTTTCCACAATGGTTGAACTAGTTTACAATCCCACCAACAGTGTAAAAGTGTTCCTATTTCTCCACATCCTGTCCAGCACCTGTTGTGTCCTGATTTTTTAATGATTGCAATGAGATGCCATCTCACACCAGTTAGAATGGCAATCACACTTTGCCTTTTTAACTTGATTTCATCATTCAGAACTTATCTTAAGTGCTTTATCCTCCATGACCCCTTCTTCTGGCCTAATTGAGCAAAGCTTTCCTTGTTAAACATACTCATAGAGTACTTATCTCAAGTGGCAATTAAACTTCATTAGTGTAACTAATATGGATCCATCTTTCCAGAGTATGTCTAAGAACATATAATATGATTTGCTCACAGCTGTCTCCCTCACATCCAGCAAAGTGCCCGGCACATTTGTGAATGAAAGAATGAATGCACAGCTGGTGTATTGTGAAGTCTATATAATTGATAAGCTTCTTGAATAATTTTTTTTTAAAGTGAAACTTTAGCATGAGCTTGTATTAAGGGAAAACGGAGTAGAGAGTAGGAGATAGTTTATATCTCCTGCATTACCCTAAGTTGGCATTCAAATAGCATTGAATAAAAAAAGAAAGCTAGAAAGCTGCTATATACTTTGAAAGTTCAGATTATTTCAGAATTATTATTGTTGTACTAACATTGCTAGGCAGATCTAAATTCAGCTGAAATATTAAAAATTATAATTTTCAATTTAATTATTTGATTTGATGCATAGTTCTTAGCAGGTTTACAGTGTAATAGGCACAACCTCTCAGAAATTATTGGGAAAAAATATTGTAAATTTTAAGAAATGAAAACATCATAGAGATTTTGTGTGTGTGTGTATATATATATATATATTATAATTAATCCATTAGAAGATCCTTATTTACATTTTTCATCTTACAAAAGAATCCTATAATTCTTAAGTGGTAGTTGTAAATAGATTGACAATACAAATCTGAAAACTTGAGCCCTTAATATGATGATTACAAATGAAATAATATTAATCACAAAACTTATGGGTATTTTCATTTAAATTTTTTAAAGATGTTGCTTCATAAAGTAATATTGAAATTCTTCTCTCTTTCTTTCTCTACTTTAATTTTATTTATATATAAAGAAAAAAGAATGATTTTAGTTTAAGAATATGCTTATCCCAAAGATCTTCATAACTTCATGAGCACCTGCCATATGCTAGCCTCTATGATAATGCTCAGAATGTAATATTGAGCAAAGCAGACGTAGTTCTTACTTCCATGGAGCTTGTAGTTTGGTCAAAGTATACAGACACGTAGATGGATAAACATAATACACTGACATACACTTTATAAAAGGAGATGTTCAATATTATAGGGACACGTAATAAAGTCATTGATTCCAGACTTGGAACTTTATGGAATATTTCCTAGAAAAAGTGTAAATAAGGTAAAAACAGAAGAATGAATGGGAATTAAGGAGGTGAAAAAGGGAGACATGATGTTGTGCTTCTTAATTTGCTCAGGCTACTATAATAAAATAACACACACTGGGTGACTTAAACAACATACATTTATTTCCTAAAGTTCTTGAGGCCAAGAAGTCAAAGAGCAGCATGCTAACATGGTCAGGTTCTTAATGAGGTCTGTCTCCCTGGCTTGCAGATAGCTAGCCTCTTGCTGTGTGCCTACATGGTGGAGAGTGAGTGAGCTCTGGTCTTTTTCTCCTTTGAGGACATTAATCCTATCTTGAGAGCCTCACCCTTATGATCTCATCTAAACCTATTTACTTCCAAAGGCTCTATTGAAATACCATCACTTTGGGGATTAGGGATTCAACATCTGAATTTTGGGGGGACATAAACATTTGGTTTATAACAGCTTCTATCTTTAGAGGACAGAGGTTTAAGAAAGAGTAATCACTTTTTAGAAACCAAAGCACAGAATGCAAGCACAGCAATGATTAGCCTGAGGTTAGAGCTATAATCAAAGACTAGATCTATCATGAACATGCCCTGAAATTCTACTAAGGAGTTTGGACTCTAAATTTAGTATAACTGGAAACTGTAGCATGATTTTAAGTAGGGAAATGAAGAGTTCTGATAAGAACAAAAGCAATTTATTAGCAATTTGTTGATAGAGGCAGCTTTATAAAATGATAAGAACTGGTGATGAGGAAACTTTGTGTTTGACTTGCAATTGGTCTTAGCTGCTGGGTGACCTTAAACCATTCACTTTACTTCTCTGGGGTTCAGCATTGTGACAAGAAAGAAGAAGAAGGGATTTACTTATAGATGATCTCTAAGTACCCTGGAACTGCCAAAAAGGCTTTAACAATGAAACACGGTGAGAATGTTTACTATGAACCTCAATTTTATGCCATGATGTACTTGGAGAAGTAAAAGATTTAATTTCAGATCTTCCAAACTAAGAATAAATCTTGGAAGCTTAATAAAAGTAAATCCATGATATCACTTTCTCTTTACTTACTCCATCCTACTAAAAAAAAAAAAAAAACAACATATTCTGCTTAGTTTTGTTCCAGGTAGTTGAGGTAGTATTAGACACAGTGTGGAAATTATCTGCTTTGGGACCCAAATATTTTGAAAGTTATTTAAAATCTCTGTTCTTGCCTTCTTGTGATAGAAAGTCTAGTACATAGTAATGAGAAGTCAGATTATTTTCTAACCATAACCACCCTCACATCACCACAAGCACACACAGAAGGAGGGAGAAAAGAAAGCAGAGAGAAACAGTGACAGAAAGAGGAAAGAGGATTTAGCTGTCTCAATAAGCCCTTTGGTATTGTATGGTTCTAGACTATGTGCCTATTGTCTGAATTAAAAGAAGTGAGCTTCATTCATTCAACATTTATTGCCTGCTTCTTATCTGCTAGATACTATCCTGACTGCTGGGGATATGTTAACATAAAGGTGTATATAGTATAACTGGAAACTATTGCATGATTTTAAGTAGGGAAATGAAGACCTTGTTTCTAGAATTGAAAGAAAGTGATTAATTCTGTCTCTGATATTAGGAGAAAGCTTTAGAATTGATATGGTGACTTTTACACCAGATCTTGATAAAAGAATAAGGAAAGTTCAGACAAAGAAAATAGGACTGACATTCTTTAAAGAAACAGCAGAGGAAAAGCCATATAGCCATAAACCAGGAGTTTGCCTTTGGAAATGTTAGACCAGACCAGTTTGATGTAACTGTAGTTTGGGATGAATTAGGTAGAATGGCAAGAGATGAACCTATAAATAGTAGACTTAGATTGAATTATAAAATTGTGCATGCAGTGCCATGATTTTTTAATTTATCCTTAGTCAACAGCAGCAATTTAAATTCTTTTAAGAGAGCAGTGTTGGGAATTGAGGTCCTATTTATAATACTCCTTTTTCCCATTCAAGATAAGAAACAACTGAAAGATGTACTCATGATAGAGATCAAAATTGTTACTAAAATGAATGTGTGGACAAACTAGCTTCCTCATATTTCACCAAACAATAAGTCCCTGTGTAAAGATGAACTGCTTCAAACAGAAATATGCCCACAAATGTGGTCTTTGTAAATGAGTAGCATGGATCTTCAAAGAGGAATCATCCTAGAAGAAATAACACATTTGAGCACATCATGCTTTTGTTTTCTCAACTGAAAGAAAGTGCAAGTCCATATTGGGTAATTTGTCACATTTCATATAAATTGGTCCTTAGAAGTTCGATGCTATTCTGAAATAGCATTTAATGTATTTAACTTGACTTGTATGCCTCAGTCCTTTTCACTGTTGATTGTAAGAGGAATTTAGAGAAAGTTCTCAAAATAGTCATCAGATAGGCTATAGAAATTGATGACTGCACATACTTAATAAACTTCTGCCATAATTAACTGAAGCCATGAATATAGCATTAAGCTGAAAAATTATAAATGTAGAGAGTATGAAAATCCAAAAATGTCAGATTTTAAAATAGTCACATCATAGAACTCCTTTTTCTCCTTTCCCCTGAAAAATTTTTCATGACTGTTCTTGACATACGTCTCCCTCTAATTTTTATAAGTACCTGCAGTTTTCTATCAGTTCAGCTACAGCAGGAATCTGTCTAATGGCAGACCTTTACTGAGACAGACAGTTAATGGGAACAGTAGCAGCCCTGAGGTGTGTTTATACAGTCAGACTCACTTCCTCTACTTCTGTGATATATGAACTACTTTGGAAGTTTCCCAGCTGTTTCAGTGGATAAATCATGGCAGTAGGAGCTCATATTTAACCTTCACTGTACTGGCTCAATACTTTGTAGTCCTTTTCTTTTATCTCTTTGGCTGTATGGAAAAGATTTCAAACAGGCTTGTCCATGTGCAAACGACATTGTTCTCTCCATCTGCTCCTTCTGACCTCCTTTGATCCTGCTCAGGGAAATTCTGAGTCTCTTCTGAGGATTTGCCTATATGTCAGTCAAAATAAGATCAGCATTCTGCTAGAAGTCAAGTGGTTTAAGGATTCATTTCCTGACAATAAAGCAAAATTGCTTCTGTTGGGGAAGGGGTGTTGTGCATGCATTCAGTGAAATCTCCTGGTACACAATAGATATTGTTATATACAAGGTATTTCCTATTGTTTTAGACAGCCCTAGCCACAGTCAGTAAATATTTCTGCGTAACAACTGACCTCAATTTCCTACCACCTTTCCACTGGTTCACTGTGCCCTTCAGGCTGACCTTCTCTTTGTTCCTGGATAATGCTTCAAGGCCTTTGTCTTTGCTCCTGCCTCAGCCTGGGGTACTCTTCCCAAAGATGTAGCTCCAGGGCTTACTTCATTCTCTTTCTCTTGTATGTTGCCTTTTCAGAGTAGTCACCTGTATACCTTATCTAACATAGTATCTCCCTATCCTATTCTTTTTGTGTCCTAATTTGTAATTGTTTTATTTACTTTCTTGAATATAAAATCCACAAACATAGGGATTTGTGTTTTGTTCTCTGTCATTTCTGGCCTACAGAACCATGTCTGTGATAGTAAGAGATCAATTAAGTTTTTTAATAAATTAATATAAAGACCTTTGTTTTTTAACTTTTCAAAATGAACCCATATTCTACATACGATTCTGCAACTGGATATTTCCCACATAATAATATACATTGACTTTCATTGTGCATTAGTTACTATAGACCTATTTTTTACATTTCCATTCTTTTTTAAAATTTCCAACTAAGTTCAGGGATACATGTGCAGGATATACAAGTTTGTTACATGGGTAAATGTGTGCCATAGTGGTTTACTGGACAAATCATCGCATCACCCAGGTATTAAGCCCAGCATCCATTAGCTATTCTTCCTGACTCCCTCCCTCCTCCCACCAAAACCCTCAAGCCCCAGTGTGAGTTGTTCCACCCCCATTTGTCCATGTGTTCTCATCATTTAGCTCCCACTTATAATTGACAGCACGTGATAGTTTGTTTTCAATTCCTGTGTTAATTTGCTAAGGAAAATGGCCTCCAGCTCCATCCATATTCCTGCAGAAAATATGGCCTCCTTCCTTTTTATGGCTGCATAGTATTCCATGGTCTCTCTCTATATATACATATACAAATGTAAATGTACATTGTATTTATTTAATCAGTAATTGAAGGAAATGTAGGTTGATTCCATGTCTTTGCTATGGTGAACATTGCTGCAATGAACACATGCATGCATGTGTCTTCATAATAGAACAATTTATACTCCTTTGGGTATATTCCCAGTAACGGGATTGGTGGGTCAAATGGAATTTCTGCCTCTAGGTCTTTGAGGAATCACCACGCTGTTTTTCACAGTGGTAGAACTAATTTACACTTCCATCAACAGTATAAAAGCATTCCTTTTTCTCCACAACCTTGCTAGCATCTGTTGTTTTTTGACTTTTTAATAATAACCATTCTGACTGGTGTGAGATGGTATCTCACTGTGGTTTTGACTTACATTTCTCTAATGATCAGTGATATTGAGCTTTTTTTCATGCTTGTTGGCTGCATGTTTGCTTTTTTGAGAAGTGTTTGTTCGTGTCCTTTGCTCACTTTTATTGGGGTTGTTTGTGTTTTTCTTGTAAATTTGTTTAAGTTCCTTAGAGATGCTGGATATCACATCTTTGTCAGATGGATAGATTGCAAAAATTTTCTCCTATTCTGTAGGTTGGCTGTTTTTCCTGTTGATAGTTTCTTTTGCTGTGCAGAAGCTCGTTAGTTTAATTAGATTCCATTTGTCACTTTTTGCTTTTGTTTCAATTGCTTTCGGTGACTTCATTATTGTATTGGTCTGTTTTCACAGTGCTATGAAGACATACCTGAGACTGGGTAATAAAAGAGGTTTAATTGACTCACAGTTTCTCATGACTGGGGAGGCCTCAGGAAACTTACAATCATGGTGGAAGGCGAAGAGACATGTCTTACATGGCAGCAGGCAAGAGAACTATGTGAAGGAGTAACCATCTAACTCTTATAAAACTATCATATCTCATGAGAACTAATTCACTATTATTAGAACAGCATGGGGGAAACCACTCACATGATCCAGTCACCTTCAACCTGGTCCCTCCTTCAATATGTGGGGATTATATGGATTAAATCTGAGATGAGATTTGGTGGGGGCACAGAGCCAAACCATGTCATTCCACCCCTTGCCCATTCCAAATATCTCACATCCTTTTTACATTTCAGAACCAATCATGTCTTCCAAAGAGTCCCCTGGAGTCTTAATTCATTCCAGCATTAACACAAAAGTCCAAGTCCAAAGTTTCATCTGAGACAAGGCAAGTCCCCTCTGCCTAAAAGCCTGTTAAATAAAAAACCACAGTTAGTTACTTCCAAGATACAATGGGGGTATGGACATTGGATAAATGTTCCCATTCCAAATGGGAGAACTTGGCCAAGACATAGGGGATACAGGCCCCATGCAAGTCTGAAATCCAGCAGGGCAATCATTAAATTTTAAAGCTCCTAAATAATCTGCTTTGACTCCATGTCTCACATCCATGTCATGCTGATGCAAGAAGTGGGCTTCCATGAACTTGGGCAGCTCCATACCTGTGACTTTGCAGGTCATATTCCCCCTCCTGGCTGCTTTCACATTGTGGTGTTGAATGTGCAGCTTTTCCAGGTGCATGGTGCAAGCTTTCATGGATCTATCATTCTGGGATCTGGAGGATGGTGGCCCTCTTCTCACAGCTCCACTAGGCAGTGCCCCTGTGGGGAATCTGTGTGGGGGGTCCAACTCCACCTTTCCATTTCACACTGCCCTAGCAGAGATTTTCCGTGAGGGTACCTGTGAAACAAACTTCTGCCTCGACATCCAGGTGTTTCCATACATCCTCTGAAATCGAGGCAGAGGTTCCCAAACCTCAATTCTTGACTTCTGTGTGCCTGCAGGCCCAACACCATGTGAAGCCACCAAGGCTTAGGCAATGGCCAAGCAATGGCCTGAGTTGTATATTGGCCCCTTTTAACCATAGCTGGGACACAGGAAACCAAGTGCCAAGACAGGTACCCAAGTCCCAAAACTGCAAGGCCTTGGGCCCAGCCCACTAAACCATTTGTTCCTCCTTGGCCTCTGGGCCTGTGATGGGAGGGACTGCCACCAACATCTCTGAAATGCCCTGGAGACATTTTCCCCATTGTCTTGGCCATTGACATTTGGCTCCTTGTTACTTATGCAAATTTCTGGAGCTGGCTTGAATGTCTCCCCAGAAAATGGGTTTCTCTTTTCTATTGCATCATCAGGTTGCATATTTTCCAGACTTTTACGCTCTGCTTCCTTTTTAAACATAAGTTCCAATTTCAGATCAAATCTCTCAAGTTCAAAGTTTTCCTCATCTCTAGGGCAGGGGCAAAATGCCACTAGTCTCTTTGCTAAAGCATAGCAAGAGTGACCTTTGCTCTTGTTCCCAATAAGTTCTGCATCTCCTTCTGAGACCACCTCAGCCTGGACTTCATTGTCCATATCATTGTCAGCATTTTGGTCAAAAATAATTCAATAAGTCTCTAGAAAGTTCCAAATTTTTCCATAGTTTCCTGTATTCTTCTGAGCCCCCCAAATTGTTCCACCCTCTGCCCACTACCCAGTTCCAAAGTTGCTTCCACATTTTTTGGTATCTTTATAGCAGTACCTCTCTCCTAGTACCAATTTACCGTATTAGTCCATTTCACACTGCTATAAAGAGATACATGAGACTGGGTAATTTATAAAGAAAAGAGGTTTAATTGACTCACAGCTCCACATGGCTGATGGGGCCTCAGGAAACCTGCAATCATGGAGGAAGGGGAAGAGGCAAGTCTTACATGGCAGCAGGTGAGAGAGAGCTGTGTGAAGGAGGAACCATCAAACTCTTAATAAATCTTCAGATCTCGTGAGAAGTCACTTACTATGACAAGAACAGCATGGGGAAAATCACTGCCATGATCCAATCACCTCCCACTGGGTCCTTCCCTTGACATGTGGAAATTATGGATATTACAATTTGAGATGAGATTTGGGTGGGAACACAGAGCCAAACCATTTCAGTAATGAAATCTTTGCCTGCCCTATGTCCTGAATGGTATTGCCTAAGTTTCCTTCTAGAATTTTTATAGTTTTAGATGTTACATTTAAGTCTTTAATTCATCTTGAGTTGATTTTTGTATGTGGTGTTAGGAAGAAATCCAGTTTTGATTTTCTGCATATGGCTAGCTAGTTCTCCCAGCATCATTTATTAAATAGAGAATCCTTCCCCCATTGCTTATTTTTGTCAGGTTTGTCCAAAATCAGATGGTTGTAAGTGTATGTGTAAACTTATTTTTTTAAAAGCTGAGTAGTGTTGTACTATATGGATTTCTTATACTTTACTAATTGAATTTTCTATTGATAAGTAGGCAAGATTTTTCTTCTTTGTGAGGAATGCATCTTTATTAAAATAAATATTTTTGTACATATTTCTTTACATACTCATACCAACATTTCTGTGGAATAAATTTCAAAAGTTGGAAGTCCTGGGTCAAAGAGTATGTGAACTTAAAGTCTTATAGATACTTACAAATTTCCTTTGAAAATGAAGGCAATGATTTGCATATTCTCCAAGTATAAATGACTATACCTTATTCCTCACATCTTTACCATCACTGACTAGAATCAGAGTTTAAATACTTTATCTATTTGTAGGTAAAATTGTTTATCTCATTTTGTTTTGTCACATATGATTGTAGTTGAGGTCTAAAATCTTTAAGTACTTCTATTTGACAAAATACAAAATCTTTAGTCTGACATTTAGGTTATATTACTGTAATTCCAACCTGAACTCTATCATTCTTTACAAATATTCTATGCTTCAGGCATGGGCCTCATTAGCAGCACAAATCTACTTGATCATTTCTGTGCTTTGCAGTTTTCTCTTACTTGAATGTCCTTTATTTTTCACTATTTTTCCTGAAATCCTAGCCATTTGTCAAACCTGGTTCAAATGTCATGTGCTACATGAAGCCTTCTGAGATAAGCCCTGTTGAAACTAGTTTTTGTTTTTCTTCTTCTGTTGCATTAATTTTCCCTCCACAGGGTACTCATATCTTAATTTGCCAATACATCTAATTTTTCCTACTGGATTTTAAGGTTCTTAAGAATCTGGAATTATTGCATGTATGTCTTTCTCTCCCACAGCTCTTAGCATGGTGCCCCCCGTTAGAAACTGTCTGTTGAAAGAAAGAGTGCATGCATGCATGTCTAACACTGCCTGATATATGAATGAGCATCATTGAAGAAAAGAGATGTCATGCAAGAAGAATAATTCTAATGAAAACAAATTGGCATTCATTTCATAGAACACACTGTATACAAACTCATTTAAATCTGCAAAGAGGAACTATTTCTTTTCCTTTGCTCTTGAAAAAGTCAAGCCTAAAATTATTCCAGTGTATTCCTCAGGAATTTAAGAATGCAAAAAGGAAAGATTTCATTTATAAAAAATAAAACAGTTTAAGTGGCTGCTGCTTAAGTAGAAGTAATTTTAAAGACTTGATTTTCACCAAGTTGTTCCAACAGTAGAGATTTAAAAGGGAAATGAGATGTTTTTTTTTTTTTTTAATTTTCATTTCAGTTCCTGGATACATATGCCGAACGTGCAGGTTTGTTACATAGGTATATATGTGCTGTGGTGGGTTGCTGCACCTATTGACCTGTCTTCTAAGTTCCCTCCCCTCATCCACCACCCCCCAACAGGCCCTGGTGTGTGCTGTTCTCCTTCCTGTGTCCGTGTGTTTTCGTTGTTCAGCTCCCACTTATGAGTGAGAATATGTGGTGTTTGGTTTTCTGTTCCTGTGTTAGTTTGCTGAGGATGATGACTTCCAGCTTCGTTCATGTCCCTGCAAAGGACATTATCTCTTTTATGGCTGCATAGTATTCCATGTTGTAAATGTACCACATTTTCTTTCTCCAGTCTATCATTCATGGGCATTTAGGTTGGTTCCATGACTTTGCTATTGTAAATAGTGCTGTGGTAAACATACGTGTGCATGTGTTTTATAGTTGAATGATTCATAATCCTTTGGTATACTCATTCATAGGATTGCTGGGTCAAATGGTATTTCTGGTTCTAGATCCTAGAGGAATAGCCATACTGTCTTCCACAATGGTTAGGACTAATTTACATTCCTATTAACAGTGTAAAAGCATTCCTATTTCTCCACAGCCTCACCATCATCTGTTGTTTCTGAACTTTTTAATAATTGGCATTTTGGAATTTTTAATAATTGGCATTCTGAGTGGCGTGTGGTTTTGATTTGCATTTCTCTAATGATCAGTGATGTTGAGCTTTTCTCATATGTTTGTTGGCCACATAAATATCTTCTTTTGTACATATCCTTTGTCTACTTTTTGATGAGATTTTTTTTTTTTTTTTTTGTAAATTTGTTTAAGTTCCTTGTAAATTCTGGATATTAGACCCTTGTCAGATGGGTAGATGGTACACATTTTCTCCCATTCTGTAGGTTGCCTGTTCACTCTGATGATAGTTTCTTTTGCTGTGTGGAAACTCTTCAGTTTAATTAGATCCCATTTGTCAATTTTGGCTTCTTTTTCAATTGCTTTTGGTTTTTGTCATTAAGTTTTTGCCCATGCCTATGTCATGAATGGTATTGCCTAGGTTTTCTTCTAGGGTTTTTATGGTTTAGGGTTTTACATTTAAGTCTCCAATCCATCTTGAGTTAATTTTTGTATAAAGTGTAAGGAAGGGGTCTAATTTCAGTTTTCTGCTGATGGTTAGTCAGTTTTCCCAGCACCATTTATTGAATGGGAGATCATTTCCCCATTTCTTGTTTTTGTCAGGTTTGTTGAAGATCAAATGGCTGTAGATGTGCAGTGTTATTTCTGAGGTCTCTGTTCTGCTCCATTGGTCTGTTATATGTCTGTTATGGTCCATATATGTCTGTTATGGTCTATATATGTGTGTTTTGGTACCAGTACCATGCTGTTTTGGTTACTGTAGCCTTGTAGCATTGTTTGAAGTCAGGTAGCGTGATGCCTCCCGTTTTGTTCTCTTAGCTTAGGGTTGTCTTGGCTATATGGGACTTCTTTGATTCCATATGAAATTTAAAATAGTTTTTTCTAATTCTGTGAAGAACATCAATGGTAGTTTGATAGGAATGTCATTGAATTTAAAAATTACTTTGGGCAGTACAGCCATTTTCATGATACTGATTCTTCCCATCCGTGAGGATAGAATGTTTTTCCATTTGTTTGTCTCCTCTAAAATTAGACAATTTTGTAGAAGTGTTTTGTTAATGTAAAATACTAAACAAATAGGATATTGTATTCATTTCAACAGCACAGTCAACCAAATGCATTTCCAACCATACTAGTTTGAAATATTCTCATCTACATCTGTAGTGAGAAGAAGTATATCCTCGATGATTTCCAGACTGTTAAAATAATATCCCTAATAAGAAAGCTGAGTGTAATATCAAAGATTGATCAGAACTGATATGTAAGATGCCAAAGGTCAAGGACTGTGTCTATTTTCTTTAAAATCATTTATTTAGTGTCTAACAGAGAGTAGGTGCTTAGCCAGTATTTGTTGAACCAAATTAAATTTTGAGCAGGACTAAACAGAATTTGAAAAAAATGATTGTGATGTTATCAGAGCACAACTTTCTAAAATGTAAATAAGAATTACGTCAACAAAACAATAGATCTATGTTTTCAGTACACATTGTTGTGACATAGTTACTATTTTGCAAATGCAGTTTTTGATTAAAGCAAAAATTAAAGTGTTATGAACAAAAATTAGTTTAAAATAATAGAATTTAGTTTGTCCATATGTGACAGTTGGCATTGTGTTCTGTTTTATGTAACAGAGAACCCAACTATAGAGGTTTAACCCAAAAATTGTTTATGTTTTCCACTAACAAGCAGTTAAAAGGTGTGCAGTCCAGGGCTGGTGCAGTTGCTCATGGATGATTTTAGAAAATTTCCCTTTAATATTTCTGTGGTTGTTGCACATTCCATATGATGTCCACATTGATGGTATAAAGATGCGGGAAGGATGAAATAAATTTTAAGGATATAGCAGCCAATTCTGTGGTATTTTATCAGGAAAAAAGAAAAGAAAAAAAGTTTTCTTAGAAGGTATTATAAACAGTCCACTTTTTCTATCTCAGTGGCCAGAGGAATGACATCTCCCTGATTTGTTGAGATCAGTCACTATTTGTCCTTTGGGGCATATGAAAGGATTTACCCTCTCTGCAAATCAGAGATTTTTTCATTACCCTCAGGGCTGGGATTATGGTGAAGTGAGTGAGACATTTGCCTCTGATGTAGAATTTACAAGGGTGCCAAAAATCTCAGTGAAAAACATATATTAAAGCAAAAAAAATTTTTAATGACATTGATATTAAAAAATTCATCATGAATAAGATATGAAAGCTCTAAGTAAAGAAAGGATCCCACTCTCAACTTGCATGACTCATTGAACCAGTTTCATCCTGATCCTAACTGATTACCTGACCAAATAAATGTTCTTTTATTAGGAATGAAATAGGAAAATTCAGGTGGGTGATGAAGGAACAAGACAGGAGGGACGGATGTTAATGAGGGGATGGACAAAGTTGACCACAATATGTTTGACTAACCACAGTTAATTAAAAAGTGGTCTTTTATTTTCTTCATGTTTTCTTTGAAGTTACTTGACTATTAAAAATGTGAAAAAGAAAAATTTCTTAAAAGTCAAGTTTGTCCATAAGGATAAATAGTTTTTAATAGTAGATTACACTTACTTAAATAATAGTATACATACTCAAGCACAAGCAAAATGGACACGGGTTCTTTATTCAAAATGATCAAGGCCAAATTAAATTTTATCAAAGTTAGAAATTCATAAAGTTTAATTCTTCTTTAAAGAAATGACAAAGAGGTTGAGAATAGGCAGAAAACCATTTTTCAATATTTTTCAAATTGTCTGAGATGAAAGAAAAAAGGTATTATATACCTAAAAATCAAAATGAGGAATTGCATCAGAGCTATCTGATGGATAGATAGAAGCTTAACAGCAGGAATAATATTTATTTATTTATTTATTTTTCCAAAATGAAATCATATGTAGTCACATCTTTTTTCCTTCCCCACTGTTTTGTTTGTATAGTATTTCAAAGTCAAGGATATATTGTGTTTAAATATAAAATTATTTTTACCAGGTGACAAACCTCTACATTAGCACTTTCATTAGAAATATGAGGGCCACAAATCTAATTTAAAATTTTCTAGTAGCCACATTAAAAATAATGAACAGATAAAATTAATTTAGTATTGTACTTAGATTAAATAGATCTAAAATATTAAAATGTTGTTTTTGATACTTTATATTTTGTTACTTTTTAAAAAATATCCTACATCTTCAAATATATATATAAAGCATATATATATAAAATATATATATGAAGTATATATATATAAGGAATGAAATAGGAAAATTCAGGTGGGTGATGAAGGAACAAGACAGGAGGGGCAGATGTTAGTGAGGGGATGGACAAAGTTGACCACAATATGGTCAACTTTTATATGTATATATAAAGTATATATACTTTATATATAGTATATATTTATAGTATCTATTATATGTATTTATAGTATATAATATATATAATATATAGTACATATTATATATGAAATATTATATATAGTATTTATAGTATATATAGTATATATATAAGTATAAAGTATATATATATTAAGTATAAAGTGTATATATATGTACTTTATACTTAATAGCACATATCAGTTCAGTCTAGCCATATGTCAAATTCATATGCGGAGAGTGGCTACTGTATTGGACAGTGCAGCGCTGTATGTGTCTAACTTTAACCTTTGTTGTATGTCTAACATTAGCCTATTTAATATCAAAAATTGTTCAGGCAAGGCGAGGTGGCTCACACCTATAATCCTAGCGCTTTGGGAGGCTGAGACAGGAGGATCATTTGAGCCCAGGAGCTCGAAACCCAGCCTGGGTAACATAGGGTGACTCCATCTTTACAAAAAATAAAAATAATTTTAAAAATAGCTAGCATGGTGGTACATACCGTAGTCCCAGCTACATGGAAGGCCAAGACAGAAGGACTGCTTGAACCCAGGAGCTGAGGCTGTGGTGAGCTGTGATTGCACCACTGCACTCCAGCCTGGGAGACAGAGTGAGACTCTCCCTCAAACAAAAACAAAAAATTGATCAGTATGTCATGCACAAAAGGCTTTTTCTAAAAATATGGCATTAATACTGGCTGAAAAGGCACAAGTTATATAAAAGCACCATAATCTTATTTATATAACTGGCTTTTAATGGTAAAACTCCAGTGACAAGAAAGACACAATGCTGAAGTGCTTCAGTTTTTTCATGTGACACCTGAAATTATATTAGCTGACGTGACTCAGTAAAAAGTATTCATTATTCTAAGAGCCATCATCAGTTTATTACAGACTAATCAATAGAATTCTCATCACCTATTCTAAGATTTTTTAAAGTAAACATCAATTCTTTATCTATGTGTTAGATCAAGAGTTTAGTTGCAGACCCCTTTAGAAGACCAGCAAACGGCTCTAGGCTTTGCAGCAATGACTCAGTTAAATTAATGGAAAACAATGTTTTGTTTAGCTCCTTCACCCTTTTTAATGAATAGTGCCTTTATATCATTTATCTTTTTTCAATTGTTATATCCTATGAAAAACCTTGGAAAAACACAGTTTTGGGTGATGGGAAACCGAAGAAAGAAATAACATGAAAGATTAGAATATGAATATATCTAAATAGCATTTAGGGCTCATTTGTTTCTTAGCATATTGATGTTAAATTTGATGGACAAGAAGGTACAAAGCAAAAAATATGCCATAAAATTGGTTAGAATTTTTTCTCATAGATAAGAGATTCTCTTAGTCTGAGAGTCCAACAAAGGGAGAGAAACTGAATTATAACCTAGTTTGAAATTGAAGGAAAAATGCTGACGTGAGTAGAAACATTTGGCATTCCTGTTCTCAACTGCTACCCAAAGAACACAAAGAGAAATCTTTTGAGAAGACCAAGAGAACTACTGAAGAGTTGCTTTGTTGTTACTATAAAATTGTTTACCTGAATTTCAAAAGTATTAATTCCTTAAATAAGATTAGAAGGTAAATCACATTCAATTTATCCCAACGTTTTATTATGAAAGTTACTAAACAAAGCAAATTTGAAACAATATATCCATCATTTAGTTTTAACCATTACATTTTATTGTACTTGTGTTATTACACTTCTACCCATAATTGCCCTCTAACCATTATCCTGTTTCATTTTTTGTACATTAAGAAATGAATTGCAGAAATCAGAAATGCAGAAATACATTAGCATGCATACTTCTAAATAAAGTTCATATCTGATTATAGCATTTTCTTTTGATATAAAATTTATGTACATTCGTACAAATCTTAAGTGCATCTTCACTGTTTTATCAGATACATGCAATTGTGTAGTGCAAATCCTTATCAAGATATAGACATCACATCACCTACAAAGTTCCCTCGTGTCCCTCACCAGTGTATCTCCCTCACTTCCCAAGATAAACGCTATTTTAATTTTTCTGGATCAAGATTAATTTTGCCTGTTCCAGAATTTTATTTGAATTCAAATCATATACTATATACTTTTATATAAGACTGTTTCAAAGATAATGTTTTTGAGGTTTATCTATGTTGGTGCATGTATGAGTAATTTGCTTCTTTTCATTCCTAAGTAGTATTTCTCTGCATGAATATATTATAATTTATTTCTTAATTTTCCCCTAGGTTTATACTTAGGCTGTTATTTATAATGTGTTATGAATATTGTTGCCTATATCTTTTGTGTATATAATGTTTCATTTTCTTGAGTAAATACCTAGAAGTAGAATGGCTGTGTTATAGAATAGATGTAGTATTTGGGTTTATGTGAAATTAGTAGACTACTTTTTCCCAAAGTAATTGCAACGCTTTATATTTTCACAGTATATAAGAGTGCTACTTGCTCTGGATTTTCACCATCATTTGCTATTTATTGTCATTTATGAACTGATGAAAAATGGAAGCAAAGGAATTTTTGGATCATATATGTTACCATAAAAATTAGTCCCAATTCATAGGAGAATATTTTTATCACATTACATTTCTTACCAAACGTTAAGGTTTAGTAGTGGTTTTGTTCATATATTTTGAATCCTTGTACTATGTATGGTCATATAACTCAAAGGACTAGTGTACTGCCAGATGGTAAATAATAAGCACTTTCCTTATAATTTCATTCAAAATTTACTTTAAATATAAGATGTCTTTTCCTTATCTAAAAGATAGTTGATGAAAAAGGAATAGAAGGTGATCCTTTCAGAATTGTAGATTTTTACCAATATGAAGCCCTCAAGATACAAATGCTTGATTTAAGATACAAACTCCTAATACAAAAGATTTTAGAGTTTAGCAGAAAACTTTTCCTACTCTTTCATTTTGATCATTATATCTGCATCAAGCTATGGGAGAAAAGGAGGCATTGTGAATATGAAGGAATTATCCTGATATCATTTCACTAGGTAGCTACTCATGTCTAGAGGCAAAGATAATTGAAAATTTAGGCAGATGGGTGTGGTAATAATTTCTAGCAAAGTTAATTATGTTAGCATGGGGACACTTCATAGTGAAATATTAATAAAGGAAATTACATAGAAACTGTTCCTTTGTACTCAATGAATATTAAATATGAGGATAGATGAGTGAAAGAGACTTTACAGATATATTTTGATCTGATCTCAATTGTGTGGCTGATGAAGATTAAAGACTTTTGGAGTTGTTATTGTTATTTGTGCTCCTATTTTAAGCAGCCTTCCATCTTTTAACACTAAAACTCTAGCATTATAAGCTTGTGGATATGACATATTTATGAATATTTATGGGAAATTAAACATATTACTTTTCAGTGATGCATATTTTTCTTTCTAATTTTATTTCACTCTCTACTTCATTAGCATTTGCAGTGCTTCTTTGGCAATTTGTTACCTGTCTTTTGAGTTTGTACTTTCAAATATACACACAGTCATAACAGCTTCTGTCATCAAGTGCTTCCCCTTCCCCAACCTGCTCTTAGTGAGAGCTACATTTGTGCGGATATCTCACAAAAGTCAAGGTATCAGTTAAGAAGAGATCGTCAGGTGTCAGAGGGCCTTAGGCTTTGGTAGGAAATAGTCAGCCAAGGAATTTGATTAACAGAATTCATGAAGAGTTAAATTCTCTAAAAAAAGAAAAGACCTAGGACCTAGACCCATGAATTTTCAGTAGAATTTGGCATTGGATGCACATCTCTCTTGTTCTAAGAGGAATCTATAGAATACTAAAGTGTAACCACACCATGATTGCATTGTAAAAATGTGGGCATAGAGACGATGGGACATAGAAAACAGCTATTTTATTTTTCATTGTTTTCATTCGCACTCATATACATTTATGAGACTTGGTGTGTGTGCTGATACAGATTTTATAAAATAGGTTCTATTTAACTATGGAGGCCTTGTGGATAGAGTTTACCCTCTTTATTATTATAAAAATGTGTGAGGGATAGGAACAATTATGAGCCACTTGCTTATAAATAATTTCTTCATTTTTTATGTTTAAATAGGCATTGGCCACCTCTCTCTTCCTCAGTGGTTATCTTTCTGAGTTTACAGCTATCATACAGGCTCCTGCAAGCAAGGGGACAAGCCTGAAGCATCCAATCCAGGGTTCCTTATGCTTACTATGACACTAATTGGTTCTTGTCTTACCTGCGTAAGTCGAACCCAAAGTTCATAAGAAATATTCACCCTTCTGAGGAAAGGCTTATGCTAAAATCATGAACAGGGGTTTAGCCAGAGAATAGGATGATTAACGACAACAGGAGAGAAGCTGAGTAGTTTGAAGACAGTGCATTTGGGCTTGCCATGGATTTGTCTTGAGAAACCTGTTGTAAAGAAAGGAGTCCAAGTTAAGGGTTTGGACTAAAATGATGTTTTTCCTTTTCTAACATTGTGTAAATTTTCAGTTTGTCAGTTTTATAGAGTAAGAAAAGTGTATTAGCCATTTATCACATTTTTAATGATAAGTTTGGCTCTGAGTATGTAAGATCCTTGAATATAGATGTGCGTAGCATTTCAGAACAGTGTCAGCAATTGCTGGATTGGAAAATAGTACTAGTAAAATAATTTTAATTTCATCTACTGATTTAAACTGGTTGCCTTGCTTTCTTCAAGCAGTGTGGTCTTTTCTTTAATTGTGCAGGCTTTCATTAATGCACCAGTGAGGATGATAGAAAACAATCCATTTATGTAATTGCAACTAGCCTGTCATACCCAACTTGGGAGAGCAGCAACTTCCACAGCATGAGGTCCACATTCTGCAACCCAGGCTGGCATTTAGATGAGTTCCTTTTCATTGAAAATATATGAACTTTTAATTATTTTAAATGTATAAGTAATACATATGTAAATCTATATTATACAAATGTAAAATCTGTTTTAGTTAAGAAGTAAATCCGCAGTAGCAATTTAGTTGTCCATTTTAGACATTGAGAAAGTGTAGGCATCAATAATAAGGAAATACTTGCAATATAACAAAGTCATGGAATTATACATAATTCTGGTTTGTAGTAGCTGTTTCTATCCACAAACAACAACAAAATAAGTCACACCAAGGTTTAACACCTTAAAACAGCAAACACTTATGATCTCACAGTTTCTGAGGACCAGGATCTGCAAGTGGCTTGGCAAAGTGTTTCTAAGTCCATGTGTCTGTGGAATAAATGCTTAATTTTCTTAATGACTGACTTTTACTCTTTTGTAAACTTTCCAAGATGAAAAACCTTCCAGGGTGCATTATTCTTACCTGCCTACTCAAAAACAGCATATTGACCACATTTCAATGATTCACTCATCATGTAGACTCTTTACTATGAACATTATCAATATTATTTAATGATCAAATAGTGATATAGTCCTGATCTCTAGTTTTCCCCTACATTAATATTCTCGTTCCACTCTGTATGCTATAATATTGTATCTACCCTTTGAATATCTTGCTTTCTCTTACATTCTTAGCTTTTTGACACGTACTTCTTATTCTTGTCATATCATCATTCCTAAGCAAACCCTCCCTCAAAACACACACCCTTCATCTCATATTAATAAATATTTAATGAGCCTCTGCTGAGTTGTGGACTTGGAATAGCTCATGGCAGATACAAAAGTGAATTGCACATTATCTTTTTCCTTAGAGAGTACACTGTTTATTTGTTGGGGATGTGGGTGGCCCAGAGAGACATGATTAGTTAATAAAGTCATTAATAATATACCACAAAGTATAATGAGGTCCCAAAAAGATATCTTTCTGAGCAAGTCAGAGACATCTTTTCAGAGTAGGAGACATAAGATATTGAAATTAAAAGATGGATAGATAGGGCCTTTTTGGGTAGATGAGAAGGGGTAGGGAATTTTTGGTAAAGGAAGTAATATGTGCAGTTCATAGAGGTCTTATAAGAACGGGATTCATTTTAAGTATTTCCAGTATACTGTGGTGGGACTTTGGGGATTAGGAAACAATGAGGTCAAGTGAATGGGCGTTTCACAAGTTGGTAGCTAGTGAGATAAGTTGAAACTAAATGTTTCATGATTTATATAGTAAAAAGCTTTAGCATGTGTGCTCAGGAATCTGACTATTTGTGGTTCACTTCTATTTTTGCATTTGCTATTCATGTGACTTTGGGCAAGTTGCTTAATCTTGCTTTTCTTGTCTGCAAAATTGATATAATATTTTTTGCTTCCTAATTTGTTCAAAGGATTCAGTGAGACAAATGCAAAACACTTAGCACAGTGACTAGACTCAGTAAGTGTTCAGCAAATATTAGCTTTATTATCACTATTAATTTATCCCAAGGATTATACTATATGTCCTTTAGTTCAGAGGAGCCTATCTCAGTTGCATAGGCAACATGGTGACACAATCAGATTTATGTATTTAATTTCACTGATAACAGTGTCAAGAGTGTTAAGAGCAGGCTTCTTTCCCCTCTGGTCTCCTTACCTCCCGTCTAAGTGTCTACTAGTCCAAAGACTTAGAAAGAGCTCTGGCTTAAGTAGAAGACAGTCATGTATTCATTAATTCATTAAATGAATATTTCCTGAGTCCTATTGTGTGCCAGGCACTAAATAAAGTTTCTACACATGTGGATTTATTCTACTGAATAAGACTTATCGATTGATAAACTTTATAAACAAGCTTCTTATTCTTAACTTACTAAAGCATAGTTTTAGTTTGTAATGAGAAATATTAGATAGACATCAGATACAGAATTAATTTTCTTACTGGTTTCAAAATAGCCCATTCTTTTTTTTCCTTTGAACAGTAATGTGATCAATGTTTACAATATCTAAAAATGATTTTGCTATAAGTAAATATAAAATACTTTCTAAGAGAACTATCTTGGGTTTAATCTCAGATTAAGTACAATAACTACGTTGTAGTGACACAAATCCTGCTGGTTAATTCAGCTAATTCAACAACAAACATGCAAATACAGTCTGATCTAATAAATCCAATAAAAACGGTAAGTATTGAATACTAGGCCCACACTCAGAGAAGTCATCTCACTCCACTTAGAGGTACCAGGGTTAACATCCCACAAGAGACATCAGCTGAGGTTAGTCATGCAAATAGATCATTCTAGTCAGAGGGAAAGCATGTGCCATGGCCCAGAAATGCTTGGGGAAAAGTCAGTATATGTGAAGTCTATAGTGTGAGGGGCTAATGCTAAAGCTAGAAATGTAAGCCAGATCCTGAAGGACTGATATGCCATTTTAAGAAGTATGGTATGTAGTCTAAGAGCTGTGGAATTCCATAGACATGTTTTTGCAGGGAATGAAATGAAGACATGCATTTAAAAAATTATTTTGATGAACATATGGAGACAATTTTGGAGACAAACAGGATTTAAGCACAGGAGACCAGTTAGGAGTCCATTCCTGTAATTCTAGCTAAAATAATGATGGTCTGAACTAACCTAATAGCAGTGGGCCTACGGGAAGTGAATTACTTTCAGGAATATTAGGGAGATAGAAGCAAAAGGACTTAGTGATCTATTTGATGAAGGAGAGAAAAGAGGCCAATGTATCTCTGTCTTGGAAACTGATTGGATGGAGTTTCATACACTAAGCGAAGGAATTAGAAGATAGGCAAGTCTGAAAGGAAAATACCCTGTTACTGAAAAAGTGACAAAATACAAAAACTTATATTTGCTCACTTTTGCCAAAAGAGAAAATGAAATATACAGAAATGCTGTTTCAACAGTTCAATAGGATACACAATCAACAATGATTTTTCCTTGTCTTATGTTGAAGATCATATTCTAGTTTAAAATATTTGAATACTGAATACAATTATAGGCTTGGTTGGGTATGCGTGCTTCCCCACCTCGGGCTGACAATTTTTGATGTCTGTGCTGACTGATACAATTTGGAGGGATGAACCAAATTATTTTCCTATCCACCACTTCTATTTATACAGAAATTACACTTGACTGTAGTGACACTAATCATGGCAGAACTGATCAAATTCAGCTCCCCTGCTGCTGAACTAGGCCAATAAGTCATTCATGACTGACAGGTGTTTCTGTGCCTGCTTTCCGTTCCTTTTCTTCCCCCACTTTTCAACACACTGGAATTTCATAAGCCACTTTTCTTTACGCTACCACATATATGTCCTTTCAGAGGAAATGCCAGGGAGGGTTTGTTTGATTCAGAGACATAGCCTTCATTTAGCTCTTTCTACTCTTTCCTTCTCCCTCTGAATAAGTACAAGACCCAGGAGAGCTGAGACAGGGGTTCTTGACTTTGTGTGTGTCACAGACCCTTATGCTTATCTGGTGAAGCCTGTGGGCCTCATTCAGAAACATATTTAAAAATACATCAAATAAAGTGCATGAGATTACAAAGGAAACCAGTTATTATTGAAACACATTTCTTGAAAAATCATTAAAATTGTTTTCTGATATTGTATGTATTCATTTTGTAATGAATTAAAAGCTCTAGCAGGAAATTTAATAACTAATATAATTTCAAAGTAGTCATCAATGTTAATAATATTTTGCAATATCTTCAGCCATAATATAGGAAAATATCTGATTATTTATTGATGACACACAGATATCTAAAACTACTCTGATTTGTTGGCTACATTCATAACTGATGGGAATGCTAAATTTCAATCAGAGTTCAGTGAAAATGAAGGTGTATTTTTTTCCCATCTCAAGCTCATGGACCCCTGTATTCTGTGGTCGTCAGTTTAAGAACTTCTTGCTTCTTGGGTTACAGTAGGCATGATAATTATTTGGAGAACTTGTTAAAATACAGAATTATGGGTGACCCCCTGCCCCAGAAGATGCTGACTCAGAAGGTCTGGGGTGGGGCCCAAGAATATATATTTTAAACATATACCCGAAATGTGATTCTCACAAATCTTGTTCCAGAATCATCTTTTGAGAAATAAAAGCTTGGGATATAGAATAAGATTTGCAAAGACATTGGGGTGGGATACGACTATTAGGTCATTATCCTTGTGTCAACATTCCAACTTTTGAACCTTTTTTATAGTAATTATTATTTAAATAAATATATGTTATACATACAGTATTTAAAATGTGCATAGAATATTTTATGTGGGTAAATAATTATAATATGAGTTATTATTAGTTGCATCAACATGTTCTCTGAAAGACACACTTTTTGTCTTAAGACAAGCTTTAAAACATTTGACAAAATATCACTAAAGCGTAGCAAGTGGTAATAATCATAAATGCAATGCAGTGTAGTCCTGTGACATTGAAATCATTTCAGTAATTTTACAGTACATTTGAATTGCGGCACCATTCATCCGCTGAGTTTCCATTAACTTTGCTTAAAATCTCTCAGTCCACAAAGAAGCACAAGTGTCAAGTTTCTCCTTCATGCTCAGAGACCTGGCTTGAATCACAATTCTGCAGAAGATAATCGTTATTAATTAAAACATTCCTATCAGCCTGTGTTTTGTTTTAATGCATATTGAACAGGTTCGTAACCTCTGCTGTCTCCATTATTGGAAAAGAAAAATAAGAGAGTACTGTTCTTTAACTCTCCCCAGCTCTCCTGGGGTTTCCCTGATGTCATTGAACAGGCTTTTTGATTGGTTGATACCTTTTAAAAAAAGAAGTAAAGACACAATATTATAACACATTGCAGAGCAGGCTCATTATTGTCAAATTAGATTCACTGACCTTCACTGCCACTTACAGGGAAGAGACAGGCAGCATATCAAGGACGGTTTGCAGTGAGTCAATCCACACTAAGTGCCACTCAACAGTAACTAGCCTAGACATGTCTTTGTGCTATTTTAACACGTCAGTTTTTAAACTCCTAGCATATTAAATACTGTGTGATACATATATTCAAGTGAGTACTATTTACAGAAAACTATGTGCATTTTTTTTTAAATAAATTTTATTCCAAGGGATACCTCCCCAGTGTGTGTGTGCATGCACACACACCTGCCATTTGTAGATAAAATCCCCAGCTTCCTTAATTTATAGAAAAATCAGTAATTTCCTTGTATATTAAGGCAGGGCTGATTTAGTCAAAGTTTGGTGTTTAGCTTAAAATATGTGTATATCCTTTAAGCCATGTGAATCATTCTCTTCCTTCTCTGTACACAAGTTATTTCCCTTTTAACTCGGTGTAAAGACAGAGGAGACAACTCTTAGTAGAATTGCCATTGCTGAAAGAATTCATTCATTCATTTACCCATCAGTGTTTTCCTGGATCTAATAAATGTCAGTCATTGTTCTAGAAATAATATCCTAAAGCGATTCCTTTCTAGCTATTGTATGGGGTAGGGGGCATATACTAGGTATTGTTAGATATTTGAAGCAATAGGTCACTGATAATTCTTAAACATCAAAAGACTGTGTTTTAAAGTGAACCATTTTCTATATCTGTTTAACCTCTTGCTATGAGGGTAATAGTTATAGTTTCATAATCTGCCTTTTTTTAGAAAACTGAGATAGAATAGCATTTTTACTGGGATAGAATAGTCTGTGAGGTTTCGTATATAACATTTGCACATTCTAATTTCTATATGATGTTAGATGGAAACTTCACTGGAACTAGTGCCACAAAATATGTGGTAGAAGGACATAAAAGCTCTGTGTTACATGGTTGTAGCATATTCATGCATGCAAATTATAATATTAGGTTGCCACAAAAGTAATTGCAGTTTTTGCCATCACTTTCAATGACAAAAACTGCAATTACTTTTGTACTAACCTAATGGTTGAATTTAAGAGGAATAAAACAACAATATGCTGCGTTGGCTATAACACACTGTATTTTCCCTTCCATGAGGTTTATTGTACTCTATCTCACAATGTGTCTAAGTGTCCTACATGGAGTTTATTTAAAGTCAGTTAAATAGCCACTGAAGGATGTTTCTGGGCATTCCATTTTGCAAGCTTGCAGGAGTAGAGAACTTTGTCCTATTGTCAGTCTTGTGTTCTTACTAACTTTGGGAAACAAGTCCTTTACCTTTGGGCAGAAGGAATTTTGGCCATGGAAAGCCAATATGGGTTTAAAGTACAGGGAACCTGGATGAGAAAAAAATTGGTATTTTGTCAAGATTTATTGTTTGAAATGCCAATATTTATAGAGAAGATGCAAATGAAGATGAAGCTTAAGATTTTTAGTAGGCTCCTCTATCAGTTAACATTATCTACAGTAATGCTGAATAACAAACAACCCCAAAATTCAGTAACTTCAGACAATGATTTTATTCTTTGTCATATGTCTGTAGATTGGCTCCTCCTTTCGGTGCAAGTTGCCTGTTTTCCTTAAGTGTCTCTTACCTTTGTTGGGAACTGTTCCTGTGAGATTAGCAGCAGTGAAATGTGGGAACTGTGGAATATGTGATGCCTCTTAATGCCAAGGCTTAGAACTACACACTCTTCTGTGTACAGTCTGCTGACTAGGTCATGTCATAACTCAACACTCTGCCTGGAGTAGCTAAGTGCTCTTAGTGGTCATTCACTGAATGAGGAAGCAAAAGTGGAGAAGCTCCTTCTGGGAAAAGGATGAGTTTAATTTTGAACCTGTTGGATTTGAAGGGCCTTTACACTTATGAGTGGAGATATTCAATAGGCAGTTAGATGTATGGGTGAAAAGCTCAGAAAGAATGATGTGGGCTGAAGATAGAAATATGGGGATCATCAGTATGAAGAAAATAATGAAAGTCAGTGGAGTAGGTGAGAATGTCCAGGGAGAAAATGTATATTAAGAGACATAGGACTAAGTTCTACATGCAAATATTTAAATGGCAGACTATGGTAGCGTCACCTGCAAAGAAGTGTAGAAGGAAAGTCCAAAGAGAAAGAGGAAAACAAGTAGAGTCAACAAATGAGGGCAGCAGAAAATAATACATTCTGCAAACCTGATTATTGATAGCTAATATTCATTAGAGTCCTGGGATGTGCTAGGCATTAAATATGCCAAACTACTTTATGTAGAATATTTTATTTAATTATCACAGTAATTCTGAAAGGCATTATTAGTAACTCCCTTTTATAAAGGAAACTGAATAGGAATAAAGTAATTAGTCGAAGATCACAAAGTAATAGATGATGGAGACAGATTTGACCACAGGAACTCTAATTCTAGAGCCAGAACTCTTAACTATGTTTTATAAAACTGAGAATTCTAAACAGACCTAAATATTTTAAAAAATACAGCCTTATGATCTATTAAATATGCTTATCTATAAAAGAAAATGTTTGTGATTAAGTAAAGCTCATGCTACAAAATATTTTGTAAAATAGAATCCCAATTAGATATAATTGAATGAAATGATCAAGATTGCCTAGAATAAAGAGTGGAACTTGGGACTTGCAAAACTAGTAACAGTAATATTCTTACAAAATGTTAAATGTAGCAACTTTGGATGTGATTATGGACCATTTAAAAAAAAAATTTAGCTGGAGTGCAGAGGTGCAGTCTCAGCTCACTGCAGCCTCCGTTTCCCAGGTTCAAATGATTGTCGTGCCTCAGCCTCTTGAGTAGCTGGGATTACCGGCATGTGCCACCATGCCCAGCTAGTTTTGTATTTTTAGCAAAGATAGGGTTTTGCCATGTTGGCTAGGCTGATCTTGAACTCCTGACCTCAAGTGATGGACCTGCCTCGGCCCCCTAAAAAGCTGGGATTATAGGCGTGAGCCACCATGCCTCTCCATGGCTCATTTTTATTTGTACTTTATTGTATTTCCAAAATTTCCTGAAATTTATATTTATTATTTTTATATTTATTATTAATTTTATAATTTTGTAATTATGTTTTATAATTCTAAAATTATGTTTTATAATTATAATTTATAATTAATTGTATAATTTATATTTAATTTATAATTTATATTTATTGTTTTTATAATTAAAAAATTAGATATAATTTTAAAATTCCCACTCAAATCCTGGGGGAGTTAAATGAGGTTTTATATATATGGAGTGCATGACAAGGTATTTTGTACCTATTAGATGATAAATACAGTAGCATTGATGGTTTGATATAATATTGTCACATTATATGCTTTAAACATGAATAAAAGTAACTCCAAAAATGTGTGAAAGCCAAACACAAAGCATTTGTATATTGCTATATGCCCATGATATATATATTAAACCCCTATAATGTATATATTAAGTATGTATATTTAATTCTACAGCTAAAATGCTTAATCAAAAAATTAGAACATATTTGTTGAAAAGTAATATCGCATGTTTTATACTCTTAACCCATGTATATTTTTAGTGAGGGGAAAAGATGCAGACAGATGCATTTATTTAAGCAAATTAGAAAGCTTAATTATGTTAAATAAAATATTCCATTTTCATTCATATTTAATAGATGAAATATTTATTGTATTTAACATAGACTTGATTGCAGTGACCTTTTCACAAGGTGGATTCCAAGTTATGGAACCAATATTTCTGTTGGAGAAGGTTAGGGTTATATCCAGTATTACTGTCATTATTTTTTAAGTGGCGGAGGCAACCATTCTTCCTGAGCAACCTGCTATGAAGGCCAAGCATGCATGAACAGAGTTTAGTGCCATAATCAAATAAAACTTACACTGAAGGTTATCTCACATGAATTTAATGATATGCATAATTGTTATTCTACTGCATGATAATTAGGCATGAATGTAAGCAGTTCTTATAAATGATAGCAATTTGTAGGATTTTTGCACAGTCAAACCAAGCAAGAGAAGAATGAGTCTGGCAAAATAATGGATAATCTTAAAAGGTGAGAGTCTAAAATGGAGCCTGTACTCCTCAGCACACCATTTCTTAATCCATTGGATTCTCAAAATTATCTCATCCTGGGGGAAGGAAGTAAGGCAAAGGAGGATTGAGGAGAAAAAGAGTCTAGAAAAGGAGAACATTAATGTTATTAGTTGTTATAGGTCACATTGTGTGCCGGTAATAAAAGATATGCTGAAGTTCTAACTGCTAGTACTGTAGACCATGACCTTATTTGGAAATAAGTTGTTGTTCATGTAATTAGGGAAAATGACATCATTCTGAAGTAGGTAAACTCCTAATCCAATATGACTGGTGTCCTTATAGTAAGAGAGTCATGTGAAGACAGAGGTGCAGGGAGAACACCATGTGCAGACGAAGGTAGAAAGTGGAGTTATCTTGCCACAAGCCAAGGAATGCCCGGGGCTACGAGAAACTGGGAGAGGCAAAGAAAGATCCTCCCTTAGAGGCTTCAGAGGCAGCATGGTCTCCAGCACTTTAATTTTGGAGGACTTTTTGTCTCCAGAACTGTGAGAGGGTAAATTTCTGCTTTTCTAAGCCACCAGTTTATGGCACTTTATTACAATAACCCTAGGACACTAATACGCGGTTTTGCAAGTTTCCTCCTCCACTCTGATTCTGGAAAAACGGGTATTTTATAAATGAACAAATATCTGTTGAGTGCCTTCTGCTTGCCTAGGATTCCTTTCGATACAGGAGTTAAGTGCTGCTGACAAGAAAAATATGGTCCCTGTCCTCAAGGGGTTTATAGTCTATGACTTCCGTGTTCTTATCCCCATGGCACTTTTTATTGTCTTAAAACATAAATTTCAATTTTGTTATAATCATTTTTGCTGTGTCGGTCTCCTCCACAAAATAGTGAAACCTTAAGGGCAGGTGCATAATCAGTTCTAAAAATAATGCTTACTGAATGAAAAAGAAAGAATGAATGAATTCAGTTTGAGGATGAAAGAAGAAATACATTATTTAATGGAGAAACACGGCTAATGGAAGGGTTGTATGTATGCATCTGTACATGTTTTATTTTTCTAAATAAGAGCATTTTTCACATTAAAAATAAGAACATATTTGAAACATTTTAACTACATATGCTACTGTGCTGCTGTTTCTATTTCTATCTTCCTGTAAGTTAGCAAAGTATTTTATTTTCTTTGGTAATATTGTAGACTTGTTGCCTTCAAATATTACCAGATTTCATAAGTTGTTTATTTTCATGTACAATTTATAACACCTTTTAACTTTTTATGACCCATTTTATTTTATGGATCCATAAAAACCAACACATTTTTTTAAAAAAGAGTACATGTAACGAGCACGATAGTTTGAAAGTTCTGTGTCAATGTATGTGAACTTTTAAAGATGATACTCCAGGTAGCAACTGGAGGCTTATAAACAGGAATATCATGAAAGATAAATTCATCATAAATTACCTTTCCAAATCTCATGTATGTGAATTTAGAAAATCAAATTTTAAAATAAAATATAATTATTTACTATTCTTAAACTGTGGTATCTTTGATGTATTAAGTCTTTCAGGAAACCAGCCATGTCTTTGTCATCTTTGAAATGCCCCTTTTTCTCCATCTCTCCGCCTTTCTCCCATCTTTCATCCCCAACTCTTTGAAAGTACCTAGGGCGTTGTATTACTTATGTTTCCTTCCCAAAATAGTAAGTGGAAATGATGCCATCCTATATGTTTTTTTGTGCTATAAAGGAGTTCAGAAAACAATAATTTTATTTTTCTTGTACCTCACAGAGATAATACACAAACACACAAACTTAATGATACTTTTTCCTTCTTTTTTGGATTATGCTAGGTATGTGCTAATAAGTATATTCTTTGTTGATACAATTTTCTGAATGCAGCTAGGTTTTAGTCTATATTCATTCCATAAAAAAGTATTTTAATCCTGTGTATGCCTATAGCTGCAGTAGAAATGAGTACCAATTATTATGCCATTGTACTTTTTCACTATCTCTGAATTTAAAAAAATAAATAAATAAATACTCTTTGGGAATTGTACTGCCCCCTGGTGTTGAATGGAATAATAAAATAGAACCTTTAAATAAGTTTACTAATACGTATTATTCATTAATAAATGCAAATTTTGACACAAACTCTGCAAAAACGATAATTCAACAAAAAGTGTGCATCCACAACTTAGTAATCTGATATTACAGTGATCATTAGGCCTATCTTAGAAATGGAAAGACAGAGAAAGAAAGATAAACCACAGGAAAGGGACCACAGACTTGAGAAAAATAAGGATTCCAGCTCCTCACAATTGCAAAAGTGAAGAAACTTTATGTAACCTCAGTTTAGAAAGCCAGTTCCTTCACGGAGGGTTAATGGTAAGCTTCAGACAATGACAGCAAAACAAAACTTTACAATGTTTCTCAAACTAACAGAATTTGGTTTTAGTGTATTTGATTTTATTTCTGAGAAGTCTTATACCCTAAAGTAGATTTTCAATACATACATCCTCAATTTATTCAGTTCTGCTGAGAAGATGCTTCTTTCCTTTCTCATATGTTTACAGAGATTTTTAGAGTTATGTACTGTGGTAGATAGTAGTTTGTGAGTGCTTCATTTTTATCTCTGAGTTTTATCTTGTGTGCTTTAGGATATAATAATCCACAGTTGATGTCTCATACTGAGTGCTACTTAGAGGCAATCTAGGTGATTCTGAACATAGAATTTTAGAATAACAGTGACCTTACAGATCATCTTATCTAATTCTTAAATGATGCTGGATTAAATCTTCACATTTTATATAATGAAGAAATTCAATTATTTCACAATAATATTATAATTCTTCTTTTGAAAATGTAAAGACAGGACACCATGGCTCACGCCTGTAGTCCGAACACTTAGGGAGGCTGAGGCAGGTGGATGACTTGAGCCCAGGAGTTCGAGACCAGCCTGGGAATCATGGCAAAACCCCATCTCTACAAAAAAAAAAAAAAAAATTAGCTGGGCATAGTGGCATGCCCCTGTAAACCCCACTACTCAGGAGGCTGAGGTGGGAGGATCACTTTAACCCGGGAGATGGAGCCGACAGTGAATCAAAATCCTGCCACTGCACTACAGCCTGGGCAACAGAGTGAGACCCTGTCTCGAAAAGAAAAAAAAAAAAAGTCTAACAATGACAACAGAGCTTCTATCTGCCAACTTTTCCCCCCAGATATCCCTTTCCTCTGTCTCATACCCATATCAGTTTTACCCTATTTTAACAAATGCCTTTTTAGATAGAGAGATTCTTGGGTGTTAAGGGATAACTGGGTGAGAAGAAATGTCTGGCAAAATTCTGCTACTGCATTTCCAAATCAATTGAGAAAATAAATCTAAGGATGTGCACAGACTTCACTGCACTCACAGAATTGGTGTTTGTGCACTGTTAATTAAATAAACATTAAATAGAGTGAATGCTTGCCGTAGTTAGGGATGTCTTTGCAAAAAGCCCCCTAGCTGTTCAGGGATAAATAATGTAGGAGTAC
Organism: Colobus angolensis palliatus; assembly: GCF_000951035.1. Lineage (NCBI taxonomy): Eukaryota > Metazoa > Chordata > Mammalia > Primates > Cercopithecidae > Colobus > Colobus angolensis. The sequence continues at coordinate 8,686,521 of NW_012123487.1, forward strand.
CAGAGGAGTTTATGTGTTGCTGTCCTTGCTATGGAATCTCAATGTTTCAGAGTCAACACAATGTTTTATGCAAGTCAGATCCCCAGGCAACACTTGGTCCTCAAGTTTGCTGACTTTTCAAGTAGAAGGAGAAGAAATAGTACATAATTTCAAATGAAGAATACTTATTGAGCTAAGAATTGTTTTTCTACTAGCTTAGCACCATATGCTTCTAGAGTTATATTGTCAACAATTCTTGGCACTTGTGTATTTGGCTATTTATTTAATGTTGAGGCTGAAAACAGGGTGACATCAGCAAAAGACAGAGAATAGAATAAAATAGAAAATAGAAGTCCCAGCAAGACAGTTTGCAGTCTGTCACTATTCAAGATAAGAGAAATAGTGGGCATTAACGTTATTGAGGAGCCCAGTCTCAACATATAACTCATACATTAAATATTTAATTCATTACCTCAGCTAAATTATTGGGTTGAAAGCTGGAGATACTGGCCACAGCAAAGTCAAACAATAATGTCAAGATGCCAGGATAACATGCAACTAAATGAAATTGCAGGCTTTTGTGAGACCTCCTTTATGAGAAAGGCAGGCGTAACCAGGCTCTTTAGTGGAGACACACCAGAAAGCATAAGTAGACTATCCCCTTTGGACCCTTGGGGGGACAGGAAGTATAGATTGGGTGCAAGTTCACTGGGTCTGAGCAAGGGTAGGATGAAATGAAAGAGTTTTCCGTAGGGGTGATGAGAAGCGGAGCAGCTTTGAAGGATGAGTAGGAAGGTGAGAGATAATAGACACCAAAGAGTTCTCCAACAAATTGACAAAGTGAAAAAAATAAGATGATAAAGATGAGAAAATACAACAGAATGAGCTCCAGTAGCTTTTTGTTTGTTTGTTTGTTTGTTTACTGCATGCTGGCTGCTTCTCTCAGTGCTGAATGGGCACAGCCTAGGCTGTACACTTAGCTGTTGAGTCTCAGGTGTGACCTGCATTGGGTAGGAAGATGAAGAGTGAGTGCAGTGGGTGACACTTAAGTCTAAAGGCCTGTAGCAATTTCTTATTTTATCACTGGACGTCTGAATAGCAATATGTAGAAAAGTCTCAAGATCATTTAAAACAACTGCCTTCTCCCTTTCTCTTTAGTTTTTCTAGGGTAAGTTAATTATTCTAAGATGGCATGTGAAATATTTTGATACTGGAAGAGGGCTAATTTTATACTAGACAACCCTGAAATTTATAACAATTGGTACCAAAATACTAGTCATTGAGGAATATGATGGTATAATCATGAGCTAAAAAGAGGCTCTGATAGTGTGAATGAATAGTATTTATGCAACCACTAGTCTAGCTATGTCTGGGAAATAAAAATACTATCCAAGCCTTATGAGTCAGAGCACTGTGGCTTGAGAAGACTGTCTTTAAAAACTTTCTCTAGTGTCTGATTTTCAAATGATTTTTTTTTGTTTTAACTTCAATTTTTAAACTTAATATATAAAGGCAATGGAAACATTTATGTATATACTCATATTTTAGTTAGAAATACTCCAAACGTTTTGACATAGGCTTAGAAAACACAGTTTCCTTAATTCTGTAGAAGGCTGCAAAGTAAACATTCAATTACACATAAAGCTTTTTTTAGTTCCCCCAAAATGGTTTATGGATGTGAGATATCAACTGTTAAACAGTCAGAGGCAAATACTAAGATTAGAAATTATATTTTTAAAATTCTGGTTTTAAGATATATTCAGTCTAGCATCTTCTAAACATTTTACCTCTTAATTTTATTATACTATCTACTCGGCTGGGTTACAGTAAGTTAATCTAGGCTTACATGTACAAATCTCTGTAATACCTTTTATGTGATAGAAGAATTACATCTGGCCTGCCCAGCCAGAAATGATAAAAACAGAATTTCAGATCTCCATGAGCTGGTTTATCATCTAATGGATAATTAAGATCTATATAGTGAAACATAAGAATAAAACAACTTTGCAAATAAAAATAAAATAAATCCTTGTATATAAATTTTAGGGAAATGTAAATTGAGTAACTGATTCAGAACTTTTCTGAAAGAATAAAATCCTTTAGCCAATAGTTGAGGATAATGATGGATGTTAATTTTGTTGAATACTTTCAAAGTATTCTTGGTAAGGTCAAAGGAATGAATTAAAAATATAGGAAAAGTTGGGGGTAAGTTCGATGGTGGATGATCCTTAAAGTATATTTTGATTATTTTGGAAAATGTTTTTGGAAAAAATAACTTTGGGCCAAGCGTGAGGGGATGTTGTAGCAGATCTCTAAATTTATGGAAAATATTAAATACCAGGTAGACTAGAATTTGATTCAATGAAGAATTAGTAATATTTAACACAATTGCCAGAGGGTCACATGTGTATTAATGTGAGTATACATAACATTTGAGAATTCATGTTCAATGTAAAATCACAATACTAAAAAATATATATGCATGCATCCAACAGAATTCTGTGTCTAATCTCCCTAAATCAACCACAGTTTCAATGGTAGCCAAATCCATTTTCTATCCCTGATCTATTTCTAGTATACTTTCGTAGATCTAATTAACTTTCTTTCTCTCTCTCTTTTTTTTTTTTTTTTTTTTTTTTTTGAGATGAAGTCTTACTCTGTCGCCCAGGCTGGAGTGCAGTGGTGTGATCTCGGCTCGCTGCAACCTCCGCCACCCGGGTTCAAGCGATTCTCCTGCCTCAGCCTCCCAAGCAGCTGGGACTACAGGCATTTGTCACCACATCCGGCTAATTTTTGTATTTTTTAAGTAGAGATGGGCTTTCGCCATATTGACCAAGCTGGTCTTGAACTCCTGACCCCATGATCCGCCCCCCTCAGCCTCCCAAAGTGCTGGGATTACAGGCGTGAGCCACCACATCCGGCCGATCTAATTAACTTTCATTAGAATAAAGTGCAAAAAGTAAGAGGCTTGTAGGAGAGTCCATTGAAGATCTTATTATTCACTCCCACTTTTTCTGTGGGATAGAAACTTAATCAGTCTGTTTTTATTTAACCCATTTCTACTATTCCTTCTGTGTGAGTCACAGCCATACCAAGGTAAGGCTATCTAGTATTTCTGAGAATTTCTATTACCTCATTGCTAATTCATGAAGAGTTTTAGAACATTTCTCAGAATTTCCAAAGTTTGAATTCCTGACAATTATTCTAATAATTTTGGCTCTTATAACCATCTCTTAGGTAATTTAGGATCAAAGAAGTTAATAGGAAAACACTGCTTTGTAAATTATACATTTTATAAATGTTATTAACCATAATAACAGCTGTAATAATAATTTAATATTATAATACACTGACATTAAATTGGCATACAATTGCTAGGTGCAACTCCAGGTATGAATATATTTAAGTAAGCATGATCTTTGAAATCTGAATTGACGAAACAGTTAAATTATGAGGTAATTTTTCCATTACAAAAAGATTGTTTGCAAAATAGTCACAATGAGATATTTTTAAAGTTTTAATAATACATTAAAATATGACTTGAAATATGTAATTTGATTTAAAAATTTTTGATTATGTTTATAATGTGATATTGGTTAGCTTCTGTATACATATGACACATGCTTTTGTTAAAGTGACTCTTCAAAAAGTTCCCTTTTAACAAGCTACATTTAACTTGCTTCAGCCAGGACTTGAAAAAAAAAAAAAATAAAGATGTTCCTAAACATCTATTTTCCAATTACATAGGCAACTAGTGCTGTTTAGCCAAATGTTCTTAAGCGCCCTGCCAAGTTTTACAATACAGTTTTTCTGCTGGCAGCATAACATTTTGTTTGCAAGTCCTTTCCATAAAGGTGGACAGATTCATGAAAGCTTTCCGCAGAACATGAGGCACTGTGCCATGTGAATATAGCCTAAATGACGAGTCTCATTCCATTTCTGTCTCTAACTAACATTTGAGAATTCATGTTCTCTATGTTTCTATATTATTTCTATATATTTCTCTCTCTCTCTTTCTCTCTCTCTATATATATTTCATGTTTCCTTTATTTAACTGACCTTTTCTGAGTTCTTTAACTTATCTTGAATGCTGTTTTCTCATCTATATGCATAATCTGGACTTACTGATCTCTAAAGATCTTTCTGATCCTAACATTCTGAGCATCAAAAATAACATTTGAGTTATATATGAACGAGGAATTCTAGCCAGAATTCCAAAATATCAACATTCATTTATGCTTCCATCCATCCATCTATTGATTCATTAAATATTTATTGGGTATCTGCTATGGGTTAAGTACTTCTAAATGCTATAAATATAGTAATGAACAAAACAGAGTTCCTGCCCTCATAGAGCTTACATTCTAAATGAAGATATAATATGGCAGCTGGTGATAAGTGATAAAAAATATATAATGTTTTGAAATGGTGATACTCAAAGTGCGATACACAGGCCAATGCTAGCCTGTTACTGGTGCACAAGATAAATCCATAAATTGATAATCAGTGCTTTGAAACTTTTATAGCAATGTTCAAAGACAAGTAAGGTGGCCCCTGTGGCCAGATCTGAGTAAGTGAAACATCCTAGGAGATGATGTCAGAAAAGCAGCAGATAGATGGTGTAAGGGCCTTGCAGTAGGTCTAGATAAGGACTTTTAATTTTATTCTGATTGATATGAGAAACCATTGGAGATATTTGAGCAAAGAAGATTAATGATCTGATTTATAGGTTAAAAGATGTAAAATTGTTTTATATCTGGTATAAAATATACTCGAGGAAGACAAGAAGAAAAGCAGGGACATCAGCTGGAAAGACATGGCAATATTCAAATAGGGACTCTTGTGACTTGAAATAAAGATAACCAGGTGGAGCTGATAGATATTCTGAAGAAAGAGCTGATGGATTTGCATATGGTTTTATGGCTTTTATAACTGGGTTATGGAAAGAGAGAATAATTGACTGACTAGACTTTTGCCTGAGTTAGTGAAAGGGTTGCCATTTATTAAAATGAGATTGGAGGCTGAAGGAAATTGGAGGGAAGGAGTGGATAAACTTTTAGAAATGTTGTTCTATTTTTAAAAAACAAAAAAATCTATCTTAAAAGTTGTACTGTTGGAACAGCCTTTCTACATGCACTCACTTGATTGAAGCCTATTTGTATTTCTAAGAAGTGTTATTTTTAGAAACTTGCACCTATTTCTTTACACAGAGTGGAATAAAAAATGAGAAAGGAATGGGTCACAAATGGAGGGAACCAGGGAGCCAAGTTTCTTCATTAATAAAATGGCTGGTACTCATTGAGATTGTACTATAAAATTCTTTTAATGTGTTCTAAATACCAAATGACTATCACCCATAACATCTGTCATGGACTTCTAATATCATGCATGTCTATTAAGAGTACAACGCTGTAGTTCTAAATTTATAAAAGGTAATGTGTCTTCAGCACAAGTATTTCATCTTGTTTATGGACATTTTTTACTTGATGGAAATATACTATTATTGAACCTTAATAATTCAAAACAAGTAGTTATAGATATTAGTTAACTAATGCTGTGCTTCTAAATGGGAACTACTCATGAAATTAGTACTGATTTTAACTCCTGACTCTTCTACTAGTTAATCCTCTGGTTATATTATTTATATAACCAGATAAAAAATTTTACTTTCTGAGTCTCAACTTCCTCATCTATAAAAAAGATAATAATAATATGTGCTTAATATGATTGCTATTCCATGGCAATGCATGTATAAAGCACTTAGAACAATTTCTGGCACCACTAATATACAGATAAGAAGAATAACTAATAGTAATAATAATATCATTTAACATTATAAAATCACAGTAATATAATTTAAAATATGAGATCAGAAGAGATAAATTATTAGTAAAATAGAAACAATATTACACAATTTTGTATATCAAATTGCATGAGCTAGAAAAGAACCTAGAGCATACACAGAAATTATGACATTAACTTAAATACTCCCCTCCACACACACGGACACACACACAGACACACACACACACTCATGTTTCCTAGTCTATTCAGGTGGGAAACTGGTTTGTTTTTGAACTTTATAGATGAGTAGATCAGTCTTACACTCAACTTTGAAAGGAATATATTCTTTTTTACTTTTATTTTAGATATTTTAAAATAAAGTTTCTCAACTGTTTACATGAAAAGTAAATTAATGTTTTCATCTAAAATAATGTTCTATTAAAGTTGCAAAATTATCAAAAGCGTTGATAGTAATTTGGTTAGCATACACATTCCTATAAAGAAATGGCATATTATAGAATGCCTGTCTATTTAGCCTTTCCTAAAATAAAAAAAAATCATTTTTAAAAATAAAATATATTTTTATATACATATTTTTATATATTTTTATTTTATATATTTAAATGTAAATACCTACAATTACTATAAATTTAGAAATGACAGATAGGACAAATATATATGATATGTATATATATCTATATATAAATATGTATAGTAACATTACCCAAAAATCTATTGATCAGAGAAAACCATTTGCAATATATTGTTGTTTTTACTTCCCAGCTAATATTCGTATGTATATATGCATACATATAAACCCATATATTCTTAAAAAGTATCTTTGCAAAGAATTGATTGTATTAAGGGTTATTATTTTATTTTAGTTTACTTTTTGAAGCCAGAACGATAAAAAATGATGCAGCTGCATGGATCTTGTTTCTCAAACAGTTAATACATTCTATAACCAGATTCTATAGTCATTATTTGACTTGCATTAGGTCTTCTTTATAAGTCATAATCAGGTGTTAAATGCATCTGAAAAAAATGAACATCTACAAAGATTGTAACAAGTAATTGATTCTATTTTATCCTGGCAAATAATATCAGTAGAAACTTGAATTCTATAAAAAAAAGATACTTATTTATATAATTTATCATCAAGTACGTATTATTTTTGTGTCAGGAATTGAAAATGAGTCATGTGCAGAAAAGGCATGCTTCAAATTTTAAAAATTGATCAGATTTGTGCTGTGGCAGGATTAAAAACAGAAGTTAGTATGTTTTCTTTTTCACCTGTATCTCTATGTAAGCAGTAAGTGATTTAGTTTAAAATTATATTGACCTGATAGAAAATATGTTTTGCCCATGGGAAGCTTGTCAGCTACAAAATATATAATTTAGGCCCTCAGAAATTCACATTAGTTTAAAAATAACTATGCAAGTATTCTATGATTTAAAACCTACTATTGAAAAAATTTTTCTTGTTATTAGTCATATATAAGGAAAATAATCATCAATTGTTCTCTACTTTTTAAAAAATTGAACCTGATGCTATAGAACTTCTATTATTGTTAGTGTGATATGAGATATTTTTAGTACTGAGTGGTATATTTTTGATACCTTTATTGCCAAATTATCTTAGATAAAATAAATTAAGGAACTTTGTAATGCATTTTTGTGTTATCACTATAACATAAAAATGCAAATATTGTATACTAGCAAATATCATATCCCTATGTGTGTGGATATGCATGCGCGTGTGTGTGTGTTAGATTTAAATATTGCTCTTAAATGTCGAAGACTTTTCTGAGTTCATCTCTAATACTTAAAAAATTGCTAAATATCACCTTGGCTCTTCTTTAGGTGTCATAGTGAATAATGTGAATTCCATTAAAAGGTTGGACTTTTACTTTCAATCTCTTATCATAGATTTTGTATTATAACATGCTACTCTGTTATAATAAAGCCCACGAATAGGATATCAGATTTTTAAATCCAAAGATTCATTAAACTTTCCGGGAAAACATTCCAAATTAAGTGACTGTCCATGTGACGTCTGAAGTCCCATTTACTTACCTATAGGAGCATGAAGTGAGTAGCGAATTTGGTAGTAATATTAGCTATTAACTATAATATCAAATTTCTGAATTAAATAAAATGAAAAAAGACTAAAAGCAATACCCATGATATGTTCAATCATATAGTTATTAAGGAATTTAGAATAGGAACTTAATTGAAAATCAGCCTGAAATGGAATAGTTTTCAATAATGTGTGTATCCGGTCTGTGTCAGAGCAACTTTTCCTTATCCTTTTAGACAAGTGAATGAGGACCTAGGAAAAGAAATACTGAAAGACATACACTAACGTGGCTAACTGAATAAAGCATTTGTAAAGTATCCTAGTCCTTTTTCTGTTGCTATAACTGAATGCCTGAGACTGGGTAATTTATAAAAAAAAAAAAAAGAATTGTGTTTCTTGTAATTCTGGAGGCTAGAAAGTTCAAGATTGAGGAGTTGCATCTGGTGAGGGTTTTCTTCTCGGTGGAGACTGTCTGAAGGGTCCTGAGGCAGCAGAGGGTATCACATGGCAAGAAGGCTACAGAATGCCAAACTGGCTTTTTAACATACCCACTCTCATGATAACCCATTAATCCATTAATTCAAACATGCATTAATCGTGAATGGGTTTATCCATTCATGAGAGCAGAACCCTCATAACTCAATCCCTTCTTAAAAGCTGCACCTCTTGATACTGCTCTATTGGGGATTAAGTTTTAACCTATTTTGGAGGGGGCAAACATTCACACCATAGCAGAAAAAATTATTTATATTTATTAGCAGCTTAATTAAATTTGTATACTATTATTATTTCTAAAAATTCTACAGAGGATTTATCTTAGAATGTAAAATGTTATAAATCTGTGATATAGATTGTAATTGTTATTCCTTTTACAGATAACCCAGAGCCCCATGTATTGTTTTCCAGTAACCATTTGTTGAATAAATGTATGACAGAACAAATAAACGAATGACAGATATTTCTCTAGTGGTGGCTGTCTCCTTATCAGACATCCAATTACAGTTAGTACTTGAAAGTGTGTTGTTTACTCTGTTGATACTTTCTTTCAGTGCTCAGCAAGAGGAGTGCTTATACACTGTTGGTGGGAATATAAATTTGTTTAACCATTTTGTAAGACAGTGTGTTGATTCCTCAAAGACCTAAAACAGAAATACCATTTGATCCAGCAATCACATTACTGGGTATATACCCAGAGGAATATAAATCATTCTGGTATAAAGACACATGCTTGTGTATGTTCACTGCAGTGCTGTTCACAATAGCAAATACATGGAATCAACCTAAATGCCCATTAATAATAGACTGCATAAAGAAAAAAATACATATACACAATGGAATGCTATGCAGCTACAAAAAAGAACAAGATCATGTCCTTGGCAGAGACGTGGATGGAGCTGGAGACCGTTATCTCTAGCATACTAACACAGGAACAGAAAACCAAGTACTGCACGTTCTCACGTATAAGTGGCAGCAAAATGATGAGAACACATGGACACACGGAGGGGAACAGTGCACACTGGGGCCTATCGGTGGGTGAGAGTGGGAGGAAAGAGAGGATCAGAAAAGATAACTAATGTGTACTAAGCTTAAAACCTGGATGATGAAATAATCTGTACAACAAACCCCCATGACACAAGTTTACCTATGTAAAAAACCTGCATATGTGCCCTGGAACTTAAAATAAAAGTTAAAAAAAAAAGGAAAGTTGATTGTGACTGTACTTGCAAGTATGATTATGTTGTAAAAATAACAACCAACTACTCATCTAAATGTTTTAGAGAGACCAACTCACTGGAGATTATAGAATCTAGTTTCTAGAATAATAGAATTTGGGTACCAAAAAAACAATTTATAATAAATTGTAATAATATATTTTATAATCTAGTCTATATTAGTATCAGGTGGGTGTTTTTTCTTTTTTATCCAAGAGAATAATGTGACTATGAATTGGGTTTTAAAATATCCCAGTAAACTTTATTAGAAGGTGATCTTGGATTAGGCTTTATATGTAAATCATCTGAAGATAACAGTAAAGACTGTCAGTCAAAAATGTTGTTTGCCACACTCCTCCTTCTCACCCCAAATCTAACATTCACAGACTTTTCTTTTAATTTTAAAAGGGTCATTAATTTAGACACAACTTTACCAAGAATGAGCAAGTTTGGATGGATAACTTGAAACAGTGGAGTGAACCACAGCTTCTGTTTACAATTATGCAAGCTCATCACTGCACACATACTCATGTACTAGGGAACAGATGGGGATAAAATGCAGTGCATATTGTGATGTCCAGGTCATGTGCCCTTCATGGAGTTTGTTCCACTTAAAAGAGTGCCACCCTAGTGCATTTGCACAAAGGTACCTATTGCCCAAGAGTAGCCCTGGGTTGGAGAATGCTTTGAAGGAAGACAGACCTTAAAAACAAGAATGGGGTGACAATAGTACAATGTTTCACTGTTGCTATTTCTCAATTTTGCCCATTACTAGTGTAAGTTGATTGAATATCTACCCTAGAAAGTGCCTATTGCATATTATTAGTCAAGTAAACATTAGCTGATGAAAGGCATGGAAAAGGAAGTCTCACTCTGAAACCAATGCAAGAGAAAGGCTATAGTCCATTTCTTATTGTGTACGTCTTTATCAATGCTTAAGAAATAAACCTTCATATGTGAGCATAGCATCATATTAGGAACATCTAGTCTAATTCCTTCTTGTAAATTTTTCTAACAGGAAAAATATCCCACACACTGCCACTTTAATTACAGTGAATGGCAAAGGTCTCACAGTGATAAGGCATCACAATCAGGCTGTTTTTTATTAGACATGAGGGGATGGTTGAAGGCATGATAATCTAGGGAAGAAAGATGTTTGCTAATGTTTACATACTTAGCTCCCACTGGCATTGTACCAGCTTGGAGGTTTGCACTGTTCCTCTTAATCTGAGAAAGTGCATCCAGATTCACAGCAAGACCTCAAGGAGAGCCAGATGATGGGGCAGATGGCAGATGACTAATTTGGCAAGCCTTGATGAGTGGAAATTGTTTGTTTTAATTGCTTGTCAAGTCCAGTACCTACACTAAAGTTAAGGACCTAGCACTTTCACACAAAATGAAATACTACAAAGTAAATAAGAAGGACTTCATATGAGAGAGGGATAAAGAGGGCAGGGAGAGAATAGTGGCAAAATGTGGTAAAGGGAATATTACATTTCTGACAATTGTATTTCTGTGATCTTATCATTTCATCCAAGTATGTATAGATAACAGAAATATAATTTCTAAATCCATAAAGCCTTTCTATTTTTTCTATTTTCAACGTAGAAATGTTGTGAAATAAAAGTTAAGAAAAAATATTTGAAGACAGGAAAACAATAAAGAATAAGAATATACATATCTGCAGTTATGTTAGTTGATATTTGATATGATGCATTAAAAATCATTTGCCATGTTTAAATTTTACCAAGCTCATCTTTGAAATACGAAGTATAAAAATTTACAAAGATAAATGTTTATATTGGGAAGACTAGATCAAGGCAGACTACTCAAAAACCGTGTTATTCATAGAAGACAATAATTTATAATTTTGATATATATCAGGTTTTTTAGTTTTCAGTTATGAGGTTATTTTCCCTCACACTATATAGTAGCTGCACTTAAAGACTATTGCAAGTCAACAAAAGAGGTAAAGTACAGATCAATTCAATTTTAGATAGATCAGCAGATAGGAGTATATATAATATATTGATTGACCTTTCATCTGTCTGTGGTATAGAATACCTATGTCTTCCATAGGTGCAAATCTATTAGTAAAGGTCTACAATGCCAAAGGTTCTTTCCATTTGGTTCAAGGATTGTTTATAAAGTGTTTAGTAGGTCAGGCACGGTGGCTCACGCCTGTAATCCCAGCACTTTGGAAGGCCGAGGCGGGCGGATCACGAGGTCAGGAAACTATCCTGGCTAACACGGTGAAACCCCGTCTCTACTAAAAGTACAAAACAAATTAGCCAGGCGTGGTGGAAGGCACCTGTAGTCCCAGCTACTCGGGAGGCTGAAGCAGGAGAATGGCATGAACCAGGGAGGCGGAGCTTGCAGTGAGCCTAGATCACGCCACTGCGCTCCAGCCTGGGCGACAGAGCGAGCGTCTCAAAAAAAAAAAAAAAAAAGAAAAAAAAGAAAAGAAAAGAAAAAAAGTGTTTATCACTTTGGGAGTCAATAAAACGGTGGTGGAAGATAAAGATTGAGATAATACACAATAGGAATTTTTTGTAAAGGGATACCAATTTTTACACTGAAAACTATTTTATTTCTAGTTTTATGTAATGAAAATTATGAAACACATTTCCTATTTGCTATTAGTTTTTTCTTTAATACATTTAATTATGTAGAATATGAAATTTCTGAAATACAAATTTGTTTTAATTTTTAAACTCGTTTGGCCCTAATCACATCTGATAAAGATATTTTAAAACATTGATACATATTTTTTATATTAAAAAATACCAGTACAAATGAATAAAAGCAATAAAATCCAGGAGTATACTAACAGAGTAATGCATGGTCATTGTATATGATTCATTCAAGAATATAAGTATGGTTTAATAATTACAATTTATCAATAATTTACCCTAATAAGATTTTTAAAAAGTCTCAAAACTGTGAAAAAGTGTATGATAAATTGCAATATTCAAGTCTGAAATAAATCCCTAGTTTTGAAGTAAAAGTAGAATTCTAGAATACAAAACATGATGAAATGTAGACTGAGTTAAGGGAAGAATTTCCATGAGGGTTAGATAAAAGACAGGAATGACTACTAGCCATCAATTGAAAAAAATTATCCTAGAAATGTGTTCATAACAATTAAGCTGGATTTACCAATAACACTCAGCACAAAACCTTACTTTGTAGATAGTGAAACCAAGACTCAAAGTGATGAAGTGATTTGCTCAAGTTCGTTCAGTTTTTAAAAGTGGAGGAACCCATGTTTGATTCTGGCTCCATTCTAGTTCTCTTTTATTTTCTTAATTTGTTAGAAGTTTTTTGTAGGGAAAGGGTGTCACTTTGTTGCCTCGGCTGGTATCCTGACCTCAAGCAATCCTCTGGCCTCAGCCTACAAAAGTGTTGGGATTTCAGGCGCAAGCCACCACACCTGGCCTTCCTTTATATATATTCTTTACCTTTTTTTTTTTTTCATTCTAGTTCTCAGTGTCTCTGAAGTCCATATATTTCTTTAACAAATGTTTACTGAACATCTATGCCTGTTTACTGATGTTTACTGAGCATCTGCTATATGCCTGCTTTCCAAGGTGCTGAGCAGACAAAGGGCCTATCTCTTATGAGGCTTGCATTCTAATGTGGAGACATATAATAAAAAGCTAAACATGCAGATGTACGGTGTAAATTCACATAGCAAAACTAAACAAAAACAAACCAAAAAAAACCCACCAAAATGAAAAGAAAGCAGAACACAATGTATGGGAACCTGATGTCTTTTTTAGATAAGGTGGTCAGAAAAGCCTGTTTTGAAAAGGTGACATTTGAGTAAATTATTAAATACAAGTTCTTATAGGCTATAAGAACTTTGGATTTTATAGTCAGTGCAATTAGAAGCCAAGGGATGTTCTCAGTAGGGGAGTGACATGAACAATTCACATTTTTGAAAAAAAAATTCTGGTCTCTGTATGGAGAAAGAATAAACATGAATGCGTTTCTCAGGGTTCCCCAGAGAAACAGAACCAAAAATATTTAAGTTACTGGCAAAAGAGCAAACACAAAGAAAGGACTTTACCTTCTCTCCCAAGGAAGGAGATAGTGCATTTGGGGTTGTAAGAACAATAGTTGTATCATGTTAGGTGGAAGTAAGACGTGTTATTTTCTTTATTTGGAGATTAAGTACAGATTAAGAAGTTGTGTATTTGTGCCAAGTTAACAAGGGGTGGGCTTATGATAGTTAATTTTCTATGCCAATTTGTCTGGGCCATGGAATGCACAGATAGCATATATATATAAGAATATATACACACATATGTATGCTATACATAGCACACACACACAGATTTATTTAAAATGTGCTATATAGTCTTGGCTCACACAATTATGGAGGCTGAGAAGTCTCACAATCTGCCATCTACAAGCTAGAGACCCCAAAAACCTAGTGGTATAGTTTAAAGGCCTGAGAGTTAGAGTGCCAATGGTATAGATTCCAGTTTGGATATGAAGGCTTAAGAACCAAAAGTGCCAAGGACTGGAGATCTATGTCTCAGTTCAAGCAGTCAGGCAGAGAGAAAATTCTATTTTCCTCTGCCTTTTTATTCTATCCATGCCTGTAACAGATTGGATAATACTCACCCACACTGGGGAGGGTCATGTGCTCTACTCAGTACACCAATTCAATGCTAGTCTTTTCTGAAAACTCTCTTATGGATACACTCAGAAATAATGTTTAGTCAGCATTCTGGGCATCCTGTGGCCCAATCAAGTGACAGATAAAATTAACCATCACAAGCCCATCCCTTGTCAGCATAACACCCATATGCATCTCCTTAATCTGTACTTAGTCTCCAAATAAAGACAATAAAAGGTAATTATTTCATATAACATGATACAACTATTATGCCTACAACCCAAAATGCACTAACTTTGTACCCAGAAGAGAAGGTGAAGTCTTTTTTGATGTTTGCTTTTCTCCTTGATATCCTGTAACTTAAATACCATGGTGTAAAATTAACAATACTTAAATATTATGACATAAAGTAATACATCTTATGTTTCATGATGAGGAAATAAGAGAGGAAAAGAAATAGACACACCCACACACAAAATGTATTCATAACACAATAAGGAATAAATAGTTATGGCAATTACGAACTCATGTCTATCAGTGGTCACATGATCATAGCTGGTATTTACAACTACCTTTCTCTACTATTCATTTCATACTCCCTTTGCCTTCAGCAAGCACCTCAGTTGGTTATGGTGCTTTACCTGTTGAGGTGACCCAAACATTCATTCCAAAATACCTTGGACCATACTAGTCCTGCTTTGACTGGGTAGTTGTAGTTTTCCATTGAATTTCATCACAGCACATGGTAATATTAAGAGACGCCTAGAGGAATGTTCTGTATTAGAGACATACTCTTCCTTATTACCTCCACTGTGGAGTAGTAATATTGATAGAATCTGCTACTATCCTTAGTAGTCAGGAACAATTATCCCAGCCAGCTTAGCAATTCCCTTCTTTGCCTGTTGATTCAGAGGAATGAGGAGCCCAAAGTGGCTGCACGCCAGTCACTTCCAATTCAATGGAATAACTGCTGTGTCTCCTGGTAGAGTACAATGTTTGGAAACCTGGTACCTATTTAAATAGGGTGGTCAGAGAAAGCTTTTCTGAGAGAATGACATTTGAGAAAAAATGAATACAGATTCTTACAAGCTATAATAAAGAATTTGGATTTTACAGTAAGTTTAATGAGAAGCCAAAGGGTGTTTTTAGTGACATGAATGATTTATATTTTAAAAAATATTATTCTCTTCTCTAGGTTGATAATGAATTAATGGGGACAAATAGGAAATCCTGGACATTAGTTAGGAGGCTGCTGTGTAAGTCCAGGGAAGAGATAGCAGTGTTTTGGATTCAATGACTATAGCAGTGGAAGTGACAAGTTTGGACCCACTTAGGGATGTATTTTGAACATAGACATAACAGAACTTGCCATCTCTGCATAACTATAATAGCATTCGTTAATAGTCACTGAAAATAGATGCTGCTTCTTATGTGGTCTTTAATATTTTGTATTTTGATGTTTACTACAATGCTAGATTTTTTAATGCCCAACAATATGCATTAATCCAAAGTGCATTTATTAACATTTCTGAAAAGGAAAGTACTTATTGGTGTTAAATCAGGAAAAGAATTTTTTATCAAGTTACCATATTTTAAGTAGGAAGCCTCTGAATTATGCACACACAATATATACATTACTTAAATAT
This sequence comes from Colobus angolensis palliatus, assembly GCF_000951035.1. Taxonomy (NCBI): domain Eukaryota; kingdom Metazoa; phylum Chordata; class Mammalia; order Primates; family Cercopithecidae; genus Colobus; species Colobus angolensis. Next base: position 8,702,349 of record NW_012123487.1, read on the forward strand.
ACTGCTCACTGCTTTCCTTGCTATGTGCCTTGTAAAACTACAGAAGCCCTTACAAAACAACTTGGAAATTTTTATCAGTAATTATTTTTTCATGATATTGGGAGAAGACTAGATGCCAAATAAATAATTATTCATTTCTTAATTGATAAACTGATATTTTGCAATAGGCATTTGATTTAAGAGTTAGGTAATTCTCTCTTTTTTTTTTTTTTAAATTCCCGTCATCTTTTCTTTGTAAGCAAATAGGGTGCTGGTTTCATAGCCAGAACAAGCTTGGAGGCAATAATTAATTTTCAGTTTTAATATAGATATTGTTAAGTTTTCTTTATTTTACTTTTAATATATTTTCCCAATGAATTAAATTAATACACTGTTAACCAACCTTTTTATGTTGCTACCAACTTTTTTATCTTTTACCGAATGAGGATTATATGGTTCACACACTGTTGTATATAAATCTTAAGAAAAAATAAAAAGCCTGTGTTTGTAAGTATAGCTACATTTGTAACAGAATCAATACTAAATAGAATAATTGAGGATTTTATTAGGACCTCACATATAGCTTTACTCCTGGAGTTACATTTGGAATGAAAATTTTAGGAAGCACATGTACATTTTGGATTTTTGATGCTTGAACTCTTGTAGGCTTACAGTTTAAGGACCTTATAATAGTATTGACGAAAGGGGCTGAGTTTTGTTAAACTTGTTTTGACTACTGAAGACAATTTTTCAATTGTGTTTTGATAAACAGCTTTGTGAAATCGATGAAACTTGATGGTTTAAGCATTGTCTTGCATACATTGCTTGATTGTAAAATCAATTGACAAATGAAAATTGTGAGTTACTCAGTGGAGGCTCCACAAAGACAACTACAAATGATTTCTATGAACCTATCCAAACCAGTTCTTTAAAAATCAAGTGTGTCTTTCAAGATAAAATTTATGATGAATATACTGTGGATTCTAGATACTTTGAATCAAACATAAATGAAAGCCTCACTGAGACAAAAATATCTACTAAATTGAACAGCACGTAGTAAAAAAACTGCAAAGACTAGAATGTTTGGCAAATAGAGTATTGTGATTAATCTAATTTTCTGTTTTTTGGAGCATCTTTTTTTGTCAAAAAATATTTCTAAACATATTTATTCAAATTTTCCATTTTAAGAAGGTATATACAAAACTTACCTGATCATTTGTTGAGCAATAGCAATTTTTTTTAGTTGAGGGCCATTTTCTGAGTATGAGTTATAATTGTTCTGGTATCAATTAAATGAATCATTTCAATGTAGGGTAGCATATGTTCATTATAAGAAGTTTAAACAAAATCCTAAGTATTTATACTATACAAATATTTAAATGATGAATTTTAAATATTAAAATGACAGTGAGAACTTATCATGAATTTATAACTATCCAGATTCAGGTAATATTGTATAATATTATATTGGGTCTAATATTGTATACCTTTTTATATATGTAGAATGGGAATTGTGTAAAACTACCTAGGTATTGCAGTTATAGTAATAGATGCATCTCTCAAAGGTTGTTTATGCTTCTATAGAAAAGGTCAGAATATACCAAATATTTTGAAAATATTTTCATTTAGATTATTACATATTGATTTTTTATATTAATATTAAAGTATGAGTCTTATTTCCAATTGAGAGAAACTATACAGCATAAATTATACATAGGTTGCAATGTGTTATTGGATATACTTTAGAAATGGTGCAGCAAATTTATTAATGGATGCTTATATTACCCCCATAATTAGTTGTATTAAAATATGTTCATCCTCATTGGAATTTGAAATAATTAAAATGTGTATTTCATAAACTCATATAATAATACCGTTTCTCAGCAGTCGTAAGTTTATAAAGATTTTGTATAAATTTACTGACAGCAATAAAATAAGGATCATGGATTAAGGTTTTTCCAAAAGGACCTTTAATATATAATGAAAAATATCTTGGACTTTGATCTTGATTTGTAAGGAATATGCACATCAATTAATTTTTCTTGTTCTCCTGCTTATGTTGAATATCATTTCTTGGGTGCTTGTTTTAATAATAAGAGAACATTCCACAGAGCCAATAAAATGTTGTTATGATTAGGAATGATTTTGTAATTTCATTATATAGTTAGCAAATTCAGTCAAACCAAGCACAATAGTTAAAATTACTCAAAGTCCAAAGCATATAACACAACTAGAATTTAATCCTTTCTGTATGTAACATTTTAGAAGGCGGGGCCAATGTTCATCATCATCTTGATGGTATTGATAATATGACAATGTAAAATATCTATTGCTTGAAAATCCTACTTCCTTTTAGCTCAGTTCTCAGCCATCTCTAAGATGTGTCACTCATTCTTATGGTCCAAGATGATGGCTCATGTTTTAGCCATGACATCTGCATTTCTGGCATCAGGCTGGAAGAAATTATGAAGCAACCAGGCAAAGTCAGGCTTCAACCATGTTTGAAATCAAGTTCTGGGAAGGTGTCGTGCAACATGTCAGAACTTAGTTCATTGGCCAAACTTACCTCTAAGGGAAGGAGAGAAATATAATCTTTATTTTGGGTGACCACGTGTCCAGCTAAAAATTGTGCAGTCTATTACAATGAAGGAAGAGGAAAATGGATATTAAAGATTTTAGAGGTCTTTACCATAGCATCCATCCGTATCACTCTACAAAATCTGCATTATCAAAGGCAATAAATGAATTCCAGCATGGTGTATAAGGGGCTTGGAGGGAGCAATGGAAGAGTAGCATGGAGGTTATAAGCTGATAGGACCCTGGAGAGAGAGGAAGTGATTTTTTAACATTTATTTAATATGGGATTTAGAGACAAATAGTCTAAAGATTGTTTTAGTGCTACTCTAACAACATACCACAGAGTAGGTGGCTTAAAACAATAGCGATTTATTCTCTCGCTGTTCCGGAGGTTAGAAATTCAAAACCAAGGTGACAGCAGGCTCATTCTCCCTCTGAAACTCCAAGTAGAATTCTTCCTTGCCACCCCCTAACTTCTGGTGGTGGCCATCAATCTTTGGCATTCCTTGGCTTATACTTATATGGCTCTACTCTTTGCCTTTCTGGTCACGGGGCTTTCTTCCCTGATTGTCTTTGTGTGCCCATGGTATTTTCCTCTTCTTATAGCAGGGCTGTCCAACTTTGAGCTTCCCTGGTCCACATTGAAAAAAGAATTGTTTTGGGTTGCACGTAAATACGCTAACACTAACCATAGCTGATTCAAAAAAATATACTGTGGGTTTTTAAAAAATATGTATTTATTTATGAGATGGAGTCTCGCTCTGTCACCCAGGCTGGAGTGCAGTGGCGCGATCTTGGCTCACTGCAAACTCCGCCTCCCGGGTTCACGCCATTCTCGTGCCTCAGCCTTCCGAGTAGCTGGGACTACAGGTGCCCGCCACCACGCCCGGCTAATTTTTTGTATTTTTAGTAGAGATGGAGTTTCTCCGTGTTGGCCAGGATGGTCTCGATCTCCTGACCTCGTGATCCGCCCGCCTCGGCCTCCTAAAGTACTGGGATTACAGGCATGAGCCACTTAGCCCAGCAAAAAATATAATGTTTTAAGAAAGTTTATGAATTTGTGTTGGGTCGCATTCAAAGCTATCCTGGGCTGCATGTGGCCTGATAGCTTCAGGTTGAACAAGCTTTATTATCATTATGTTGAATTAGGGAACACCCAAATGACCTCATCTTAATTTGATTTACATCTAGGAAGACCCTGTTTCTAAATAAGGTCACATTCTAGGTAATGGGAATTAGGACTTCAACTTATCTTTTAGGGACACATAATTTAGCTGGTAACAGAGTACTTCCAGAGAATACACTGTTTGGGGAACTTTAGAAATCCAGACTTTAAAAGTTTGGGCTTTGTTTTTTTAATGAATTTCCACTGTGGTTACAGACATACACTATTTTTCAAGATTTTTGGATTAAGATTTTTGTTATTTTTGATGTGCTCATAGGCAAAAACAGGCTTTAAGGTGGTCTCAATTATCAGACTATACTCATCTAGATGTTTTCCTTCCTCTACAGGAATTCATCCCTTTGAAAACAACAACAGACATCATGACATCTTTTTTACTTCTGTGTATATAAGACATGAGTCTTTTATATATATATTACATGAGGTAATATATACCTTATATATATTATATAAGGTAATATGTTACCTTATATATATTATAATATATAAGGTAATATGTTACCATATATAATACCATATATAATACATCACTAAGCCATGTTCGTAGTGTGTTTGCAGTCTCCACTTTGTATCTTGCCTTAAATTCAGCGTTTCTTATGTAACTTACCTGAAGAAAACTCATTTCCAAACCATTTTCTTTAACTTTACATACCATTGTTAACAGATTTATAATATATATTTTTAGTCTACTTAAGATTAGAGTCAGTACATTGAGTGGTGAAGATAGTGCTCTGGGAGGTATATAAACCATAAGAATAGTATCTAAAAGTCTGGCTTCTGGAAGTCACACACAGTTTTGTTTTGTTTTGTTTTGTTTTTTTGAGACAGAGTCTCAGTCTGTTGCCCAGGCTAGAGTGCAGTGGCATGATCTCGGCTCACTGCAACCTCCACCTCCCAGATTCAAGCAATTCTCCTGCCTCAGTCTTCCAAATATCTGGGATTACAGGCATGAGCCACCATGCCCAGCTAATTTTTGTATTTTTAATAGAGACAGGGTTTCTTCATTTGGCTAGGTTGGGAACTCCTGACCTCAGGTAATCCACCTGCCTTGGTCTCCCAAAGTGCTGGTATTACAGGTATGAACCACCATGCCCAGCCACAAAATTAAAAAGCAAACAAAAACAAAACAAAACAAAAAAACTTGTGTAAACTTATGTGTTCACATAGGAACAGAACCTGGCAGACAGATTATTTGTTATCAGTCCATTATACCTCAGAAACTCATGAATATATACAGTGATATTTCAGTTGATAACAATAAAAATTGTATTTTTTACATATCTTGCTTGTAGTATATGTTTACAAATATTTCAATTTAGACCTAAAGACAGAAAGACCATTCAACCTATCAATCCCATTACTGGGTATATACCTAAAGGAATATAAATCATTTTATTATAAAGACATATGCACGTGTATGCTCATTGCAGCACTATTCCCAATAGAAAAGACATGGAATCAACCTAAATGCCCATCTATAGTAGACTGGATAAATAAAATCTGGTACGTATATACCACAGAATACTATGCAACCATAAAAAAGAATGAAATCATGTCCTTTGGAGAGACATGAATGGAGCTAGAAGCTATTATCCTTAGCAAACTAAAGCAGGAACGGACAACCAAATACTGAAAATTCTCACTTATAAGTGGGAGCTAAATGATGAGAACACATAGACACATAGAGGAGAAAAACATACCCTGGGGCCTATCGGAGAATGGAAGATGGGAGGAAGGAGAGGATCAGGAAAAATAACTAATGAGTTCTAGGATTAATAGCTGGGTGATGAAATAATCTGTATGAATAACCCCCATGCCACAGGTTTACCTATGTAAACAAGCCTGCACATGTACCCCTTAACTTAAAATAAAAGTTAAAAAAATAATAAAAAAGCATGTTTGAGGTCTTGTAGGTACAAGTTTATTTAGTAAAAAATTTACTCAGCTGGAACAGCTTATACAATAACTATGTTTTTAATATAACTGTTACTTTCACTATGTTTTGACTTTGATTTATTTACATTTGTAGAATTACTCAATTAGAACACAGAGTAAATTATGTGTCCTAAAAGAACAATGTTTAAATAAAAGTAAATGTATTTACTTGCTTTATATGGTCATAACAAATGGGATTAAGTTTATCTCATTGCTATGTATTTCTGTGGAGTGTATGCCTTCCTACTCTCTGTGATTAGCACATGTAATCTAGGAATTTAAAAGTGAAAATATTTATCAGTGTGTGGGTCTATGCTTCTTAATGACAATCAAAATATTTATATTCAGAGAACTGGGATAGGCTTGTGGAATAGAGAGTTTTTAGGAAGATATTATTGTGTATATCATAAAAAGGTTATATAATTTCACGTTTATCTTCTTGTCTTTGCAGTGTGTGCAGGAACGGAGAATAAACTGAGCTCTCTCTCTGACCTGGAACAGCAGTACCGAGCCTTGCGCAAGTACTATGAAAACTGTGAGGTTGTCATGGGCAACCTGGAGATAACCAGCATTGAGCACAACCGAGACCTCTCCTTCCTGCGGGTAAAGCTGTGGCTTTCTTTCTCTTCTTTGTGAGTGAACAGTGGTGTCATGATGCATACAGGTAGACCTGCGTGCTGATACCTGGAAGGTGTGCTCTTCTGCCTGGCAGGCACTGTGACTGTAGGCAAAAGATAAGAGATAGCGAAACACACCCAGGAAAAGAACAAGAGTAGCAAAGCCATAATGACTGACGCTCCCGAGTTTAAAGCAGTTGCTGTTGCCCTAAGATTGATAAGAGTCTGTCACCATGTAGCACATGACATCTAGCAAATCTTTTTCTGACAAGCTGTGAGCTAGGAGAGTCAGAGGACAAATCGGATAACAATTGATAATTTCAGGCAGTCATCTCCATTTCTGCCTCTTTTCTGCCACTTCAGACTTTTAGACTATTTTATATCACATAAGGAGACTAACACTGTTATTAAACAAAATAAAAAAGAAAAGAAAAGAAAAAGGAAGGGAAGAAAAGCATGTGGTTTTGAAAACCTACAGGTTATTTAAAGTAGACTCATAGAAAAGTACTTACGTAGATCAATACACGCATGAACACAAATGTGTGTATGTATACTTGAAGTTGTTCAATCAGTCCTTTTGGAAATTACTATTATTATTATTATTATTATTTTGCTTTCATTTATCTGTGCTATGTTAAACTGGCTATTAGTGCTAATGCTTCCAGTTTCTTTAATTTTGCTTTAACTGAAATATGTTTGGGAAAATCGGAACTTGAAGGGGGACTTTGACAAAGTGAGATAAGGATGTGGTCTTTGCACAATTAAAAATTTATTCTTATACAAGAATTACTAACATACATTTTAAATAATAGCATCCCTAGAATATATTTGATCTCGTTTTCAGTAACCTTTACACACTTCCTAGAAGCACTTTCATATAAATTTACGTTAAATGTTTTGAATACTGATGTAGTAAACCGGTTATTGGATAGTAATTTTTTTAGAGATCTAAGATAATTTTAATAATTCTATACTTAGGTAAACAATGAAAAGGAGTGATATTTAAGTATTTTGAGTGTACTAAATATGTCTAAAATTGGTAACAACCTCAGAAAATGAACCACCTCAAAACATTAATAACACTGTATGGCTTACAATATCCATTTTTAAAACGACTCTCATAGCTGGACTAGTAAAGCAAATGAACTGAAGGTATTTCCTTATTCTCTACTTGACTGACAGAGCTCTGTTCCTGTAAGTTATGTGTCAAAAGTTTTTAATAATTTTGATGGTTAATTTTGATGTCTTTGTTTATCAAAAGTAGATAGTTAAGGATATCCAAATCATAGAATTAGATAGCCTTTAAAGAAACTACTTTTTTTTCTCTCTCTCTCTTTTGTTTTTTGTCTTTTGCTTTTTGAGATGGAGTCTCACTTGGTCACCCTGGCCAGAGTGCAGTGGCACGATCTCGGCTCACTGCACCCTCCGCCTCCCAGGTTCAAGCAATTTTCCTGCCTCACTCAGCCTTCTGAGTAGTTGGAATTACAAGCGCATGCCTCCACGCCCGGCTTATTTTTTGTACTTTAGTAGAGACAGAGTTTCACCGTGTTGCCCAGGCTGGTCTCATATTCATGAGCTCAGACAATCCGCCCTCCTCGGCCTCCCAAAGTGCTGGTATTACAGGTGTGAGCCATCACGCCCGGCCCAAAAGAACTTACTTTTTGAGGGAGCTATTGTTTAAAGAAGGGAACACATACAAACCATCTTAGAACATATGACAAGAAACTCAATGACGTTATAGAATAGACAAACTAACAAAGTAAGCTGAATTCTGAAGCAGGAAAAAGAAATAATTTAAACAGTCTATTAGATTGGAATAATAGAAAAAATTTAAAATGCAATCTAAAGATCTGTGTTTTCCTTCTTATGTTTGCTTTACTTTTCTATACATGGAACTAAATTTCACTGATAATACAAATAGTCGTGACTATTGTAAATGACAGTCATAGTATTAAATAACATGAAAATGTCCTTTTATGTATTTTATAATAATTCTTATGGTCTTGTAAGGTAAAAGCATAGAATGATAAAAAATAGACTTTAGACCATTTTTAACCTTTAGCAATATGAAAGTAGCATGTAGATATTTTTGATATATGGTCTATACTGTGTTTGAAACTATTTGAATTAAAAAGTAAGATACGTTATTAGAATGAACAGATTTGCAAAAAATAAGATAAGGAGGGCCAAGATTTCTGCCTGGATAAAAAGTAAGCTATTTCTTTTACAAAAGTAAATTTTGGTTCCTAACTACTAGCATCTCTAAAAAGTTCATCTAAACTTTGTACTAACCTATGTGCATATCTTTATTTTAATATATGTATTTAATGACAACCTTAATAGCACTTAGTTTTTGCTTCCTAACTTATTTTTTGTTTCACGTCTTTTGTTTTTTTATAAAAAAATCATTTCTATTATGACATATACCCATTCATGTCATATGCAGTATTATGTATTACACCTCTCTAACCCTTAGGAAAACACGTCTGCAATCCCAAGTAAACAGTGGCATTTATTGTCCTTGACTTCAACAATCATGTTGAGGATTATAGATATGTAATACATAAGTACTGTATATATATATGTGTGTATATATAGGCAAATTACAAATATTGTATTTGTGTACATATATACACATGATAAATTGTGTTTTATATGTGATATGTATGTGTTGGTGTGTGTGTGTGAGATATAATATATATATTATATATAAGATATAATATAATATATATATTAATATAATGATATATATATATAATCATTGCTAAGACACAAATAAGAACCCAGAATCAGAAAGAAGTTGTGGTCTTATGTTAATGGTAGGGGTGGGGTGCATGCTGGGTTACCTGAAGGATTCAGGAAAACTTGGCTTATTCTGAGGGATTGGCTTATTCTGAAGGATTCAGGAAAAGTTTCATCAAAGGGGTGCTTGAATTAAATCATGAGAAAATGAACAGAAGCTCATGAGGTGAGTGCGTTGTAAGAGAAGGGCATTTCAATGGGAGTAGTATAAGGCTTAGAAGGAAGCCCCTGAATCAGAGTTAATAAATGTGTACTCAGTGTGTCCTGTTTTAGACACTAGGCATATATGTGCAAATAAATCACATGTGACTCCTAATCCCAGGGAAGCTACAGTATAATGTTGATGAAGAAAAAGTTTCAGGTGGAGTAGAATATTCCTTTGGAGAGGTAGGAGATATCAGATCCAAGTGACAAGTTAACATTTTGTGATTGGATAAGGTAGTCAATGGAGATTAAAAAGAGTAAGATCAATAAGTGGTTCAAGAGCAGAATACTCTTTAACCAGGTGTGGCGGTTCATGCCTGTAATCCTGCAATTTGGGAGGCTGAGGTGGGCAAATCTCTTGAGGTCAGAAGTTCGAGATCAGCCTGGCCAACATAGTGAAACCCCATCTTGACTAAAAATACAAAAATTAGTTAGGTGTGGTTGTGGGGACCTGTACTTGGGAGGCTGAGGAAGGAGAATCGCTTGAAGCCAGGAGACAGAGGTTGCAGTGAGCTGAGATTATACCACTGCGCTCCAGCCTGTGCAACAGAGTGAGGCTCCATCTCTAAAAAAAAAAAAAAAAAAACAGAATACTCTGGATGCCCCATTACCTGTTTTCTGGTGAGCTCAGTATTAAGTAGTTACTTTTCTTACTGGGCCCTGAAAGCAGAGACTATTTACCAAAATCTTCATAATACTACCGTATTGGATGATACATTATTTCAAATTATACTTTTGAATATGCTATAAAGCTCTCCATTTAATATAAAATTTCATCCCTTCCTAAAACCACATTATGACTTATTTATGCTGATAGTAACTTCTCTCCACAATATATAATCTATCCAGTATTGACACTTTATAGTAAGTGGAGTCCATGTAAAGAAAATATAGTGATTTTACCATTATTTCCTATAAGTTGCAAATTGTATGAGTGGATAATAAATGTGTATTTCTCCATTATATACATAGTTTTCATCTATATTTATGTAACTAGGACTCATTGACCAAATTTCTTATAAAGAGGAAGTTTCCCTTCCTCTAAGAATGACCCAAATGATATATTTAGAGGGTCAACAGTGATCTTAAACTTCATTCTGGATTCATTTATGTCTTTAGGAACTTAAGAAATTACTTTAGGTTTTAAAGGATTTTTCTTCCTTATTTTCATCTCTAGCTAGCAAGGTAGTAGTGTTTTGCTTTGTCATTTGTTTTATTTTGTATGAAACCACTCAAATTTCTATGAATTGTGACAATTTTCCGTGATATCTTGTTTATCTTGTTTACTATCTGCATATTCAACATTTATGACTAAGACAGTGATAAGACATAGTAAATATTTGTTAAATATTTGTTGAATGGACATCAGAATTAGTATTTGTCTTAAATTATAGATCCCAATTTCATATATGATCTATTGTCTAGATAAACATGTTAGTCTCTTTTCATAGTCATGTTATTTCACTGTGCCCTCACACACAGGCCAGGTATGTGGGAATAAGACAATCAAAATCCTTTCCCATGAGGATTTGGAATTGTCACCAATAGCATTCAGTTTCTCTATTAGTTTCTTAACTACTCGAATACCACGACACAGCCATTTTTTGTCTTGCGGTTTGAATGTCAGAGAGACCTGTCCAGATAGAATGAAGCCAACACTGAAACAGAGATAGAGTAGAAAAAAGCAATATTTACCCCAAATGGTAATTTGGGGAACCATTCATTTCCATTTCCCACTCTACTTCTGAAGACGGATTGCATTCCAGCAATTTCCACCTCTACTCTTGCAACTTTATAGTAATTTTGCCCTTAAACTAGAAAAAGATTGCTTCCCTTTACTACACTAAAATGCCTTGTCTAGTACATCTCCTGAGATTTCAAGAACACAGCAAAAGTGAGCCTTTGTAATTGGATTGAAGATGTACTTTTAAATAATTTTAATGTTTGTAGATACTTTCCTTAATCTTTGTTAGATACATTCTGTTGAAATGCTTTTAAATGCATTGTTTTCAAGATGCTTTTATTGTAGCAACCTTGATGCTTATCTCTGTAAACACTTTTCATGCCAGCTTTCTTGTAACCTCCAGTTTTTGCATTTCTTTTTGGGAAGAGAAATCCAGTTTACTGTGTTTAACATTCAACTCCCGAGGAACCACATTGCTGGCTAGAAAAAGGCCCTAAAACTTATTTATTATGTATTTTATCACTATCACAAGGTTAAGACATATAATAGAAAGCAGCAAGGCATAAAAATCACAGATTTTGCACTATTGTCTTACACTTTGTGAACTCTTTAAAACAAGGCAAAATGTAGTAAGTAATGGGAATGAACTATTAGACCTTTTACCCTCATTAGAATTCGTGGGAGCTTTCCTCTCCTTTGTCATTCCATTGGTCTTCTTTGCTACTGCTAGCACTTAATAACTCAGTGCTTCTAAAAAGGTGCCTGACCCACCAGCTTTTACACTTTAAATTTATTTTCTGTTTTATGTATTAGCTTTAAGCAAATAACTATAATGTGTCAATCATGTGTAAAGAAGTATGCTATGAAATGTAGAGTATATAGAGAGTGTTAACACCTATCCTCAGTCATTGCTATAATAGGTTATAATTTTTAATCTGTGGCTTGAATTTAGTTGTGTGCAAATTATTTTAGAAAAAGTGTACATTAGGATTATGAGGAGATAAGTTTATTTAACAGTTGATGCATGGATGTGGAATAGTTACAATATCATAATTCATTGGGACTCTGTATGCTGTAGTCTATAGACCTTAAATTTTAGCCATTATACATGTCTTTTATTTCTAATAGATGAATAAAAATAAAGTAATATATGAAGATATCTTTTAAAATAACATTCGTGCTCTATTATTGACAGCAAAAGGCAATGACTTTGAAAAAATCAGAAAGTATAGTTTTTTGAAGCAAAAAGATTAAGAAAAGATACCTTCTCTCACATAATGAATAACAAACGCATGCTATTATGAAAAGGTAACACATTTGAAAAATAAAATTTGCTTTTATTATGTATTTGGCAGAGCTATATGGCTGTTCTTGAATTTACAAGAAATAATGCCATCTAAAGATTTCTATTTTGAAAAAAACAAAACTTTGGAGAAATCATGCAAATGGTTTATTTTTCTCTACCAGAGAAAATGTCCTATTTTTAAATTCAAATATAGCCTTTGTCTTTAGTTAATAATTAACATTTTATAATGCTATAGAACTGTCATCCTCTTTTATTAGGATATGTATGGGATTCTTCTGAGGATGTTGCTTTTCAACTACTCTTCATAAGACATAAAATTTGCATTACTTTTCCATGGCTAGTAAAGGATCTATACTATTTCATTCTCTTTCTCATGCATATTCCTCTTCTGACTAATGACAAACGTGTTAGAAGGCAGAGGAAGCTGCAACTCAGACAGCAAAATACTGACAATCTTACTGGAACCAAAGACTTTGACTTCATTAGCACAGTTTTGTTACAATAAAGTCAGGAATGATGTTTGACAATGAGTTTCAAGTTGCAACAAGTGACCAAGTCTTGATCTATTCCTTCACCATTTTCAGTAAGGATGAACAACCATTGAGAGTTAATATGAAATTCTAAAATATTTACATTTTAGCCTACTTCTAGCTTTAGTGCTTCCTTTTCAGTGTCCTCTGGCAATTAGAAGCACATGACCAGAATTAAATCCAACAGTATGGGAGATGGTTTCATGTTTGTGTCTGTTTTCCATATCTTCCTCATACACTTTTAACTCCATATCCAGGCTAAGCTGTCTGCTACATAGCATGATTTAGAAAAAACCCTATATTGAAGAGTACATACTTCAAAATAAATAGATAATTTATACAGTACTTATTCTTTTGGGTTAGAAAATGATTTACTGAAGAGTTGTTTTCAAATACTAGCTACCAACACCCATCTATATTTGTTTTTAGCTTATTAAATACCAGATAGAATGACTTGTGTGGCAGAAATTACGTTGGAGAGAGAGAATCAGGATGAGAAAACTTGTCATATTTTAAAAACATTAGAGAGGAAAACACCATTTAAATTAAACATCTATGACATAATAAAGTGGATCCACATGAGTTACAATCTCATATTTCCCAAAAAGATTATTTAAGTGCAACATTTTCAGATACAGCATGCGTATTTCAGTTGTGCACACATTTTGATTGGACTGTATAGTAGGAGTACAATCCTGAATTTGTATTCCTGAAAATCTTTGTAAGATATTTGTCACTGAAATGGTGAACAAGTAAATGAGAATTTATATCAAGTATTTGTATTCTATAACTATTTTTCATTGAGCACAGTAGTCTATGTTTTTCTTCCATGTCACTAATTGAGACAGGTGGCAAGAGAGGATTACAAGATCAACATCAAAATACTTAGATTTCACCATCATTAGATTCAAGGAAACTGCACCTTCAAGAAATTACTGGTTGGGTAAACAAGCATTAGAAAAGATACGGTGCTGGAACTTTTTCTTTAATTCTTTCTGTTTGAAAATCATGTAAAATTGCTTTTGTGGTAAAATGTTACATATTTAGATGCTGCATTAACATGATGGTCTCTTAGCTGGGTGAGACAGAGATTGCTAAAAAGGACACAGAGAGAATAATATTACAACATGTCAGTTAGGCCAAAGCAGACATTTTGGGTTAAATAGAATTTTCAAAACTTTGATAGTTTCTGAAAGCTGTTTCTAAGGCCGTTAAATATAATACATATGCAATTTTGTATGTGTGTATTTGCAGCTGACTTTCAATAAACAAGCAAAAAACAACAATAAATAAACAAGCAAAATATATACATCTATATGAGTTTCCTCTGTATCTTAAGCAGATTAAAAAACTCTAAGTAAAATGGTGTCTATGATAAAGATGTATAACTGTTAGTAAATATTTGAAGGAATATTAGAAGGAATGATAGAAATAAGAAATAGACTAGTATTTATCAATCTAATATCAATAGACTAGTATTTATCAATCTAATATATATAAATATATACGCATATTAAAATTATAGTATATACAAGTATTGTAAATATAGTGACCATTTATATTTAGGCACATATAAATGTAAATTAGCAACCACTTTCCAGGAATCAAGAACCAAATTAGTATATAATATTAACCTTATATAATGTTTCTCGTTAAGTATAACCTACTAAATATTGAAAACAATCTATTATTTCAGTAATAATAAATAATAATGATAAAACTATTTGCAACAAGTTCTTTTAGCCCCTAATTACAATGCAGTTTCCACAAATATGCCCTTGTTGCAAATATATTTAAATTAAAAATTAATTTATTAGGATGATGAGCAGATGCAAAGTGTTTCTTTATACTTCTGGGCATTGTGGCATTTAAATTAGGCTTAAAAATGTGCATATAATGAATTTATGGGATTGTCTTAATTTTAAATGAGAAAAATAGAGCCAGGCATGGTGGCTCACACCTGTAATCACAACACTTTGGAAGGCCTAGGTGGGAAGATTGCTTGAGCCCAAGAGTTTGAGACTAGCCTGAGAAACATGGTAAGATCCTGTTTCTACAAAAAAATGAAACAAAATAAAGAAATAAGTAGAGAACCCAAGTAACAAGTCCATTTTACTCTATGATTCTTTGAGCATATAAAAGTTATTCCTTTACTTCTTTTATTTGGGAACAGCAAGGACCTTTATTCAAAGAGAGAGAACACAATTATGTGATGTTATTAAAGAATTATATTGTCAATAAGCTATCTTTTAATTCTAAAACCGAAGCGTTGGAATATAATCAATACTTTTTTAAAATTTCAAAATATACTACATATATTTTCATTAGCTTTATTTTTCTCTGACTCTTAAAATGAAACACTTTGTTTTCTTTCAAGAAAAAGGCAGATTTAAACTTGATGAAAAATTTTGCATGAGACCAAATCAATTTTAAAGGTCTCTTGTTGGTCACATAGAGTATAATTTAAGGATCAAAAGTGTAAAAATGAAATGTGAAAACTGTTACATTTAGAAACATGGTAATTATTTCTCCTGATCTCTAATTTGAACTCATTTACTGTAAAAATAATATAGTAAAATATATAATGAATGTGGTAAAAACTAAGGTATTTTAGTAAACATAGGCCCCTTCAAAATCATTATTATTAAATTTCTACCTGAAAATCAGAATATGTAATTGAATGTTAAAGTAAATCCTCTTAAATAATTTAGTGCTATTCTTTCCAAAAATAAAAGTGTCTATCATGATGCCCAGCACCATGTAGCCCCTCAACAAGAGCTGGCTGGCTGTATCTAACCCTGTTAGGCTTCTTCCGTTCTTCTTTGATACCCTGTATACCATTATTGAGCCATGCTCTGAAGACTTGACAATAAGTTTTCACAAAGCTTTTTTGAAGGTTCAGTTTTTGGGTGGTGGTGATTTGTATTTTCAGAGAGTTAAAATTGCAAGTCAACCACTTGGTTGTTTTTAAGAGGCAGTCAATAGCTGAAGAAGTATAAAGACTCTACATAGTTTGTGAAGGTTGTTTCAACATCGTTTCATAGAAGCAATGAGAAGTATTCATCAATAACACAATGAGACATCAATAAAGCATTGGGAAGCATTCATGAAAGAAACGCATAGAGAAAGTACTAGCAAATAGGGATTATATATCTGAATTGCATTACTTTCCTTCTTAAAACTTTCTATCCTCTTAGGATAAAGTCCAAAATTCTTATTAAATTCCTACAGTTGTTTGGTCCATACCTATAAGCTTTATCTTCCCACTGTCACTAATGACATAAAAACTCACTGGCCATCTTTCAGTTACAACCAACTTCCTTTTGGTATTCAGCTCTTTCTAACTCTACTGACCTTTCTCTCATTCTTAGATTTTCTCCCCCATAAACATATGGATACACCTAAGTATTCATATCCTGGCTAAGTTCTGTTCTGTTTTTAGGTCTCCATTATAAATAATTTATTCAGGGATATTTTACTAACTGCCTAGTCTAGATTCCTCCCATTACATGCATTCATAGCACCCTCTGCTTCCTTGTAGCACTTCTACTATAACAATTATTTAAGTATTTGTAAATTCTGTCAACACTCCTAAATAACAGGTACCAGACAAAGGCCATGTCTAGTTCACTGCAGAATTCTAGCGTAGTACACAGTGCCTGTCATGTAGTGGCTGCTCAGCAAATACTTGTGAAATAAATAAGTAAGCAAATTTTATAACAATAAGAATAAATTCTTTTATTTATGACATTAAATCAGGAAAAAATTGCACAGAAATTACTTTACTTACTTTTCCAACTGAAATTCCTCTCTATCGTGTCTTGTAGAATCTATAGTACCTTTCATCTTACAGCCTATGAAATGATTTGGTTAATAAAAAATGATATGCTACTCATAATGGAAACATGGGATACTTAGCTTATATATTTACACTGTTACATAAAAACCTAACAGACATATAGGTAGTGCAGCTTATTGGCTGAGCTGCATGACTTGAGCAGAGTCATGCATCCTTCACAGCTTTCGCTATCTTGAGATACTTCTCTGACCTGCCTTGAATACCTGAGAATCCTTCCATTAACAAAATCCCTTATGTCCAGTTCCTTTTTTTTTTTTGAGATGGAATCTCGCTCTGTCACCAAGACTGGAGTGCAGCGGGGTGATCTCAGCTCACTGCAAGCTCTGCCTCCTGGGTTCACACCATTCTCCTGCCTCAGCCTCCCAAGTAACTGGGACTACAGATACCAGCCACCACACCCCGCTAAATTTTTTTGCATTTTTAGTAGAGACGGGTTTCACCGTGTTAGCCAGGATGGTCTCGATCTCCTGACCTCGTGATCCACCCACCTCAGCCTTCCAAAGTGCTGGGATTACAGGCATGAGCCACTGCACCTGGCCATGTCCAGTTACTCTTTATAAACTAAGGCCTCTGTGCTTTTGCATGCAATTTTCTTCCTTTATGGAATGTCTTTTTGCCCTTCTGTATTTGGAAAATCATACACTCTCTACTAACTTGTTCTAAATATAAGCTATCTCTATTCCCCTAACCTTAACATACTCCCCCAAATTCAATCTGTATTTCCATCCCCACCTTTACCATCAAGACAAGCAGAATTAATGTCTTCCATTGTTTCTCCATAGTCCTAAGTACCTACTGGTACTATACCATATGTCACATTGTGTAGGCATGTGTTAGATGATGAGATATACTATGCATTTTTGTCAATTTATATAGACTGTACAGAGTAAATGTTCAGTGAACTTTTATTTTTTGAACAGATAAATAAACTGTGTTGAGTGGTTTTCTTCCAGTGAATTTTGTTATACTAGAATTATATTCTTTGTAATAAAAAGAAACACTATATTTGTAAACTTCCTTAGACTCACATTTCATGTTGGCATGGACTAACAGCTCAGAAATACCATTTGTTAAAATAGGTTGCGAGCACTGTGCTGGTTTTATGCCTAACTCCATCTCCCACTCCTTATTACAACCCTCTGAATAAGTGTTGTTATTCACATTTTATAAGTGATCAAACAGGCTCAGAGAATTAAATGACTTTCTCAGGACCACAGAGCTAATGGGCAAAGTGAGCATTTTAAACCAGTTCTTTCACTTTAAACTACACACTTGGACTCTGTCTTGCTGCTGCCTACTCTTTACCAATGACCCATTTGTTACTTATAGAAACCAGGATTTTAGAAAAATCAGACAAGGAAGGGAGATTTTCATTAAAAACAATTATAAAAATGAAAATTTTGGAACTAGATTGAAAAAGGTAGGCCTCAGTAGAGCCACAACATTTGGGGACCCTGAGTAGACAGAGCTAAGATGACTCAGTGCTGGGGGCAGTGGGTATAAGGAAAACTGCACTGAGAACTTGAGAGATAAATTCATCTCCTTTGCTATTCAGATTTTATAGTCAAAAGAATTAAATAGAGACCAAGGAGGATGATTGCTTAAAGCCAGGAGTTTGAGACCAGCCTGCGCAGCAAAGTGAGACCTTCTTTCTACAAAAGATATGCCTGTGCTCCTACCTAGTCAGGAGGCTGAGACGGGAGGGTCATTTGAGCCCGGGAGTTTGAGGCTGTAAGGAGCTATGGTTACACCACTGCACTTCACCCTGGGTGACAGAAGTTTTTTAGAGACTGTCTCTAAAAAAATAAATAAAAATAAAAAGGAATTAAACATTCAGTAGATGTTTATTGACTGCCAACTCTTTGAAATTCATGGCATTATGTTTTGTAAAGAAGTACAGAGCTATATTGTAATAGTTGACAGTAGCTAGCCCAAATTTAATAAGTGCAAAAAAAAAAAATGTTGTATACTATCAGAAAAGGTAAATGCCACAGCCATTCCCAGAATGAACTCCAGAGCTCCTTAAAACGAACTACATCTTATCTTTATATCCCCAGTACCTAGCACCCTGCCTGGTATTTAAAAAAAAAAAAAAAAAAAAAAAGAGTTGTGAGTTAATTGATATTGGGTAGCATGCATTTGACAGAGGGGCAGTTATAAGAAGATTCATGGAGGAGACAAAATGTGAGTTAATTATATTTAAAAAAAAATAATAGAGAAAAAGGAGAAGGTATTCTAGGTGCATTTCCACCCGGGAAATCCCCTCCTTTTTAAAAATTCTATTCATGGATGTGGAGGAAAGGAAAAAAGAGAAAGTATTTACCATGGCACAGGGGGAAAGAGCTGAGATGCAACAGAATAGTGAAATGTTACAACATAAGGCTGAAAAGGGAAGACCAAATTGTGGGGAGCCTTTAAGACTTGTCAAGTTACTGAAAAGCTGTAACACATCCAGTGGCAGGAAGAAAGTATTATTTGGAGGAATTTACTTGTATGGGTATGGCATTATTTCAAACTCCAATGAATTAGTTTAATGAAAGCCTGGAATCAGTTCTTTGGAGTGGCAGTTGAAGGCAGAGATGTATTCAATAATCATTATAAGGAAAGACTTAATAAGGACTTAACAACTAGCTGCATATAAAGGTTGTGGGTGGGGAAGTAGATAAAAAGATCCTGAGAGCTCCAGTCTGGGACATTGGGCAGATGTGTTGTCCAGGTAGTCATATGGATAAAGGAAGGACAGAGCATTGTTGCCAAAGATACCTGGTGGCAGATGCCTTGAATTTCTATCACTTTTTCAGGAAGACCCCTCACTGGAAATGTGCTTTGCATCCCAAGTAAGGTAAGGTGCTCTGTCAGGGCTCATTCAACTGTCAGGCAGGAGGGCGGCTAGAGAATGAAAGTGTTAGTAAAGCATCTATCAGTAAACTGTTATTTGCAAAGACTAGATGACTACTGCATTTACTTCAAACAGTAATCAGATTAAACAAACAAGAAGTTAAGCTCAGTAATCAACTAGTTGTGCTTAAGCCATTTGGGGCAATAATCTAGGTGTCTTTCCAAGAAATGTAGTCCCCTGAAGAGGTTGGCTTAACCTTTTGTTTGCTGAATGTAATTACAGCACATTTAGAATTAAGATGAGGAGCTTCATTTTTATTGCAGGAACTAATTTGAAAGCAGTTCTGGTGATAAAATTTGCAGATAACTCTGCTCTAGCAAAGTCCCATTTGAATTTCCCCTATTATCAGTTAAAGGACTTAGATATCAGTGGACTTTGCCTTAATGTGGTGGTTTGTTCTCAGTTCTCATCTATTTCAGTGAGGCGGTAGCAACAGTGACTGCTTTATTACTCTGTGTGAAGTAGGCTGCTGGAAAAGTGTCAATGCTCATGGAGTCAGCAATCCAACATCCTTCCTAAGGAAGCAGAGGGCACAAGCTAACTAACATGTGGTGCAAATAAAGAGGAATATGGTAACAGGAAAGAAGTCAAGTCTTGGAAGAGAAGAGGAGTAAGCAGTAAATACACTGGGGATGGATGGATTTGGGTAGCTGAGAGGAAGCCACGAGTACAGGAATATGCTAATAATGAAAGCATATGCCAATTGAGCTCCACAGTGTTTTCCAAATAGCTTAGAGTTTTCAAATCCTTTGAGTGTGATAGCTTCACCTATACACCTTTGACTCTGCTGGTCAAGATTTATAAGGCAACTTTTGCTGCAGTTATCTTAGTATTTGTGCACAATTGGTCTTTTTAATTGAGAGAGTCTCACTACCCCTGTGAAGTAGTGGGACAAGTTCATCTCACTGATGAGGGCAACGAGGCACAGAAAGGTTACCTGACTTGCTTGAGGTCATGTATCAAGAGCTGGCAGAAGTTAAGCTCAGGAAATTCTGAAGTGACTCACTTCAGAGCTCATAACAAAATTTAACTTTACAGATAATTAAGCTCGATTCATACCCTCTGCATCTTCATTATGGAATTTATGCTATCCCCATGGCTTACAGAAGGGGAAACTTCACAACAAATTGTTGCAGTGAGTTTTCAAGCAGAAATATATCTTATTATTTATTAATATTGAATTGTTTGATCACACTCTTGCTTAATGGTCTCTTATACCCTAAAATATACACATGAAACAATCATGTATCCTGCTAGCTTCAATGCTGCTAAAAGAATAGAAGAATCAAATGGTTAGTAAGCTGCTCAGCACAGATTCAACAGCTCTTCTCAGACTTCATTTGGACTGCAATGTTCAGAAAAAGACCTTACATGTAAGGATGGAATTGACTGACTAGAGTGTGTCTCTAGTAGGTAATTGGGATAATATGTTTTCAGAAAGCCATGTCTCAAAAGTATAGTTGAAAGAAGAGGTTGTGTTGACCCTGGTGAGGAGAGTGCTGAAGGGAACCATAGTAATTGTTTTCAGATATTTGAAGGGCTCTCATAGAAAAGGGAGTGGCCTAGTTTTGAGTTGTTCCAGAAGATAGCATTAGGCTGAAGTTAAAAGGAGGCAGATTTTGGCTTAAAATAAAGATTTTGCTAACAATTAGAGCATTATTACAATATAATGGAGTGCCTTGTTAGATGGGAAAATGGACAGGAACTCTTAACTGAACACCTTGTATTTTCTAGGAACTGGGCCGTTGGCACCATAAAGCAGCAAAAATAAAAGACAAAATTACAGATGCTGGCATGTTGTAGGCACCCTGTTGATGTTTGTTAGTTTTCTTCCCCTCCCTGAGTGTTTCTTATATACATTCTCACAGTGATCCATGACATTGTCATTATTCCCAACATTCTGCAGAGTAGGATAGGCAGCAAGAAAAAGGGAGTAGTGGGGACTTGACTGTGTATCTCTCTGTCCCCAGTTCTCACACCCCTCCTACTGTGTGCTGCCATCTCCATCACAGAAACCTGCCATCCTGTGCTCACCTACCATCATAGATACTCAACCAAGAACGATTAGGAAAGGAGGGACAAGATTTCATGCATTTGCTAGAAAGTTGTTTAGAAAACTTTAAAGTCCTTTTATTCTTTGTGACTCTTCTGTCTTCTTAAAATGTGATGCCACCTCCTCAGCAGATGCTCTGTGCTATTCAATTATACTTTGACTTCTAAAAAAAAATCAGATAGACACATTTCTAACATTTCCATGAGAGTTTACTAAAGTGATTGGGAATAGTTGAATGCACTTCTGGAACCACTGTTTTACCCCAAAACTCTCCTCTGATTTTCCTTTATAAGTTTGTTCATTTATGGCATTCCTTACTTAGGTTGTATCCAACAGGGACTTGGAGAGTTTCAAAGTATGGTATAAAAAATACTGGCATGGCCCCTGAACACACTGCTTATCTTTCTTTCTTTAAAACTGCATTCTTTGGTCTTGAATGCTTATCACTTATCAGTCTCTTATTAAAATGCTAAGATGCTAAGGTGGTTTGTCTTAGGGGGCTTAAACTTTATTAACCAGCATCTCAGCTATTAGGTTTTATCTTGACTAAAGTTAGTTGATATTCCACTGATCCTCACTAATAGTTTTGATTTTTAAATGATAATAGGGGAAGTGTTTGGGTCTACCCTCTGAGATGCATTTTGGGTACCCTACATATAAATCTCCTATTGTTGTTGCTCATGCTGTGTCTTTATTCTTTCCTGTCTAAAGTGTGCATATTCATGACTCATCTATGCCACAGTGCTTATCTCAAACAATTAATGGAAAAATAGAAAACCTATGTTTTAAACTCTCTGATAGTATAATCTGGGACATATTTATTTAACTCTCTGAGTTTCTTGTTTTCTTTTGTAAAATGAAAATATTAGTGTATTAGTTCATTTTCACGATGCTGATAAAGACAAACCTGAGACTGTGTGATTTAAAAAGAACAAAAGTTTAATGGATTCACAGTTCCACGTGGCTGGGGAGGCCTCACAATCATGGCAGAAGGAGAAAGGCACGTTTTACATGGCAGCAGATGTGAGAGAATAGTAGAACTTGTGCAGGGAGACTCCCCTTTATAAAACTATCAGATCTCTTGAGACTTATTCACTATCATGGGACCAGCACAGGAAAGATCTGCCCCCAAGATTCAATTATACCAGGTCTCTCTCATGACATGTAGGAATTGTGGGAGCTATAATTCAAGATGAGATTTGGGTGGGGACACAGCCAAACCATATCATTCTGCCCCTGGCCCCTCCCAGATCTCATGTCCTCACATTTCAAAACCAATCATGCCTTCCCTGAAGTCCCCCATAGTCTTATCTAATTTCAGTGTTAACTCAAAAGTCCACAGTCCGAAGTCTCATCTGAGATAAGGCAAGTCCCTTCTGCCTATGAGCCTGTAAAATTGAATGCAAGTTAGTTACTTCCTAGGTACAATGAGGGTACAGGCATTGGATAAATACACCCATTTCAAATGGGAGAAATTGGCCAAAATGAAGGAATGAAGGGCTAAAAGTCTCCATGCAAGTCCAAAATCCAGCAGGGCAACCAAATCTTAAAACTCCAAAAAAAAAAAAAAAGAAGATCTCCTTTGACTCTGTGTCTCATATCCAGGTCACGCTGATGCAAGATGTGGGCTCCCATTGTCTTAGGCAGCTCTGCCTGCCCAATAGCTTTGCAGGGTCCAGCCTCCCACCTAGTTGCTTTCACAGGCTGGCATTGAGTGTCTATGGCTTTTCCAGGTGTCTGGTGCAAGTCACTGGTAGATCTATTATTTAGGGTTCTGGAGAACAGTGACACTTTTCTTATAACTAGGCAGCACCCCGGTGGGGACTTTGTGTGGGGACACCCACCCTACATTTCCCTTCAGCACTGCCCTAGCAGATGTTCTCCATGAGTACTACCCCCTCCAGCAAACTTCTGCCTGGACATCCAGGCATTTCCATCGGTCCTCTGAAATCTAGACAGAGGTTCCCAAATCTCAAATCTTGACTTCTGTGCACCACCAGGGTCAACATCATGTGGATGCTGCCAAAGTTTGGGGCTTGCACCCTCTGAAGCCATGGCTTGAGTTGTAGCTTGGCCCCTTTTAGTCACTGCTGGATCACCTGGGAAACAGGGCACCAAGTCCCTAGATTGCACACAGCAGAGGGATCCTGGCCCAGGCCCACAAAATCGTTTTTCCCTCCTAGGCCTCCAGGCCTGTGATGGGAGGGGCTGCTTTGAAGGTCTCTGACATGCCCTGGGGACATTTTCCCCATTGTCTTGCTAATTATTATTCAGCTTCTCACTACTTATGCAGATTTTTGGCAGCTGGTTTGGATTTCTCCTCAGAAAATAGGATTTTCTTTTCTATCACATTGTCAGTCTGAAAATTTTCCCAACTTTTATGCTCTTTTATGCTTTTTTATGCCCTTTTAAAACTAAATACTTTTAACAGCACCTGTCACTTCTTGAATGCTTTGCTGCTTAGAGATTTCTTCCACCAGATACCCTAAATTATCTCTCTCAATTTCAAAGTTCCACGAATCTCTAGGGCAGGGACAAAATGCTGCCAGTGTCTTTGCTAAAACGTAACAAGAGTCACCTTTGCTCCCCTTCCCAACAAATTCTTCATCTCCATCTGAGACTACCTTGGCCTGGGTTTCATTGTCCATATCATTATCAGCATTTTGGTCAAAGCCATTCAGCAAGTCTCTAGGGAGTTCCAAACTTTGCCACATTTTTCTGTCGTCTGAGCCCTCCAAACTGTTCTAACCTGTTACTCAGTTCCAAAGTCACTTCCACATTTTAAGGTATCTTTTCAGCAGTGCCACACCTACTGGTACCAGTTTACTGTATTAGTTGGTTTTCATGCTGCTGATAAAGATATACCTGAGACAGTGTAATTTAAAAAGAAAAAGAGGTTTAATGGATTCAAAGTTCCATGTGGCTGGGGAGGCTTTACAATCATGGTGGAAGGCAAAAGGCATGTCTTACCCAGAGGTAGACAAGAGAGAATACTGGAACTTGTGCAAGGAAACTCCCCTTTATAAAACTACCAGATCTCCTATGACTTATTCACTGTCACGAGAACAGCACAGGAAAGACCCTCCACAATGATTAAATTACATCCCACTGGGCCCCTCCCACAACATGTGGGAATTGTGGGAGCTACAATTCAAGATGACATTTGGATGGGGACACAGCCAAACTATATCAGTTAGATCAGGACAGTGTTGTGTAGCTTTAGTTGATATTAGATTGTTTTCATAGTTGTCATATTCACATGCAACTATATTGTTATTTTATTTTAAATTTTATTGAAACATTTTTCTACACAAATGTATTTTAATTGAATTCAGTGTTACTACCAAAAATGACACTCCAGTATCTCCATCATAAGTATAAAATAATAAAATATTAGTGCAAAGAAAATGCATGATTGCTAAAGCCTCAGAGCCTTAGGAATTCTTTGTTTCTCCTTTGAAAAGGAGAGTGACAAAAATTAGAGTAATTTAAGACATAGAAACACAGTGCTGAGACTTTCTTCTTATATAATCAGAAGGAAACTTTTTATACAGTGTAATTCAGTGCTATATAATCTATTTTGTACATATCTAAAATAATGTTGAATACCACTCTTTGGAAAACATTAGACTCAGTTGTCTGCAGTAATGCACGCATGATCTATAATCTTAAAGTTCATGATCTGACATATTAATTTATAATGACATTCTAGGAGCTGGTGACTCAATGGGCTTTTCATATTAGGTATTCTGCATGAAGTTTAGGTGTTAGGAAATTCTACTGAATGCAGTATTTGTGGACCAGTGGCATTTCCAGCAGTCATCTGATTTTATTTCTTAGGGAATTTGCTAGTGGAGCATTCTAATCCCCAGGTTTTTTGAGAAATTGTATCTTTTTGAAAGAGAAAGGACGTTGGTGTCTGATGAATTCTACTTATTTGACCTTGGGTAAATTCCTTAACATTCTGCAATCTCAGTTTCTTGTTTAGGATAAGTATGCCACCACCCACAAGAGGTCAAATGCAATGGCAAAACGTATAGAATCTCTCATAATGCCTGACATATAATAGAAATTCAAACATATACTTATTTTTTTAATTTTGAAATAAAAATACTTCTAACAAAGTGCAAATCGACTTGACTTTTGCTTTTAAACAATCGCAGTATCACAAACAATGTGAAGTTGTTTTGTAAGACTTTAGAAATGCATTATAGTGTTGTGGCTAGGATCATGGGCTCCAGTGTCTAAGCATGGTTTGAGACTTCACTTACTAGCTGAATGAACTTAGGCAAGGTCTTTAACTCCTATGTGGCTCAATCTCTTTACTGTAAAATGAGTATATTAATGGTACCTACTTTTTGGGTTGTAACGTATTTACAGTTCTAAACAAGTATTTGCTAGATATGCAAATACTTGTATTATATTCTATGTGCATGTATTATATTTTTGTTATGAAGAGATATTGTGAATTTCAGGTGAATTGTGAAGTGTAATTCTAATTTAATTTAAATTTTTATTTGAACATGTATAGGATAATACAGATAAACTGTATTGCTTATTTTCAAAGTCAGTGAAAATATACCACAAGGACATATATGTCAAATTAGGATAACTCTGAACAATATATTCTGTTATGGACCAGGCATTGGGTTAGTTGTTAGGGATCCCAAGATGAATAGAAACAGTTCTTTGAATGTGAAGAGCTCACAATGCAATGGGAGCTCAGTGCAATGGGTAATCAATCAAATTATTATAATTATGATACAATATAAATCATATAGAAGTGTGAACAAAATGCCTGGGAAGCATGACGTTGGGCTAAAAAATCCACAAATCTATGTGAGGTTAATAAGGAGATAGTATAGTCCTTATGTTGTATTTCTAGCACAAAGAAAATAATGCTTTAACTGTTTTTGGTTGAGTAATTCTTAAGGACCTTCCCAATTCTTAAGGACCATTTAATGCTGGAAAATGAACAATGACTTACTTTTAAATAACATTATCCAGTTCTGTTTTGCATTGTAGAGAGAAAGCAACATATTTTAAATACTATTCTCTTTCAGAACATAAAATGTATTCACAAAATGACACTGAATTTACAATACTTCACCGTTCTTAACATGCAGAATGTTTTTCTTTTAAATCATGTTTAATTATTATTTTCAAAGTGGAAATATATTTTAATGTAGTAAATAGAAGAAGTGCATTGTAAAAAAAATAAAAAATCAGACATTGACTTACATAACAGAGAAAAGGCAGTCTTCCCTTTCTAATGAACCCCTCCGTTCCCTATGCAACTGAGAAATAGTTTTAAAATTTGGTGTATGCCCTCCCAGAATTATGTTTATATTTTGATCACAAAAGAGGGAAACAGGTTTGTCAAAATCCAGATATGTAGTAATTGTAAAACATGCACAAGCTTTGGAAGATTTAGTACCAAAAAAAGAATATAAAATATTGAATTAATACTTTTTATATCAATTGCATGTTTGAAAAATAATATTTTGTATATATTGCATTAAATCACATATATTATTTAAAATGATTTTACCTGTTTCTTTTTACATGTTTAACTGTAGGTACTAGATAATTTTAAATTATAAAAGTAGCTTAAATTACTGACTCACATTATATTCTATTATACTGGCCTAGAAAGTGAAGGAAGACTTATCAAAATGACTTCCCTTTCAGCTCACCTGAACATGAAGAACAAAGTAACAAATGCCCCAAGCAAAAGTAGCAGAATGTGTAACTCTTTGGCACAGGAGGAAATTAGGTAATTTCAAATAATTAAAGGAATGGAGTGTTTAGTATGGCTAAGCTTCTGGAAGAGAAAGAAGTCCAGTAAGCTCTATCTGCCATGCATTGAAATAGATAGATAGATAGATGGATTGATGGATAGATGGACAGAGACAGATATAACATTGCTGCGTGGAGAATGGAGTATAGAAGTGGAGAAGAGCAAAAGTTGAAGTAGAAATACTGATTAGTTAATTGCAGCAGTCTAAGTAAGAAAGAATAGTGTGTTGGATAATGAAAGTTATTGTAGCTTGAAAGGATTGAACAGATGTGAGATGTGGTTTGGAAATAGAATTAATAGTATTTATGATGGTTGTAGATGTCAAGGATGAAGAATAAGTGGAAGATCAATTGAGTGGAAGAGGTTCTGTTGACACTGAGTTGGAATAGATGGGAGACATCTAGAGTTCCACTTAGGAAATACTATATTTGAGATGCCTGTTGAACTTTCAAAGTGAGATATTTCAAGTAGGCTTTTAGAATTATTACTTATGATATTTAACTCTTATTCATATACATGACTAACAGTATGACTGTTTGCATATGCTTATATATGTTTATTGTTTAAAAAAATCACATGACATTTTAGAAAGAATATATATAAGCATAAAAGAAACAAGAGGAAAAAATCCTCCCTTTGAAAAGAGACTCTTTTCTTTTAATACACTGAATTTTCCCTGGAGACAATTGGTCTCTATTGGAGATGAAAATGATCAACAAATGAAAAAAATGCTAAAGTTGCTTTCAAGACATCAACACATTCTAGTCAAACAGGATGAATAAAATAAAATGTTTTTCCAATTTATTGAGATAAAAATAATTTGATTTTAGAAGCAAGTTGGCCAGAGTTTGAATCAGCACAAATATGAAACCAGAAAATCAATAGACAAATGAGTTGTTAAAAAGCAAACCAGCTTCAAACACCAGAGTTAGAGAAAATAAAATTATGAAAATGACCAGAGATAAAGAACAAAGATACATTTTTATTTTATTTTATTTTATTTATTATTTTTTTTTTATTATACTTTAAGTTCTAGGGTACATGTGCATAACGTGCAGGTTTGTT
>NW_012123487.1:8736401-8814066 GCF_000951035.1 Colobus angolensis palliatus
ACCCACATAATTAATTTGCGAAGGAAATTATAACCTGGAAGCCTTACAAAGGAACTAATGCTGTGGGAATGCAGACAAATGGGTGACCAAAAAGAGGTAAATGTACCCGCCAAGCAAAACATACTCGCAGGGACCATGGATGTCTGTGTTGAGGGTAGACAGGGAAGCAAGGTCACTGAATAAGCTTCTAGCAGGAGAGGAAGATTTCTACAGCCTTTTCACTACTGTTGAAAAATATATTTATTGAAAGGCTATCTAGAAGTAATTTTTCTTTTCTTAAGGAAATAAAAGAAGTGAGAAATCTGGGCATTGAATAATGTTTAGGGTTCTTTTATAAGGAATTTCTGACTTAACTGACCTTTACTTGTCATATATTATTTTCAGTTCAGGGTGATAAGAATGTTTTCAACTTTTTGTGTTTTTCAATTTTAATTCTTATTGCTCTGAGCTCTTTAGAATATTATTTATCTAGGTATAGATTGGTTATTTTTTGTGGTATGTGTGTTTCCTCACTAATCTCACATAACCTAATACTTTATCCTTTAAGAAACTTGGAAATCTTTGACCTTTGCCCCCTCTTAAAAAAATCTTTCTTTGCCTTAAAGAAAATTTTGTCTTTTCTATGTTAAAAGTAGTTTGAAATGTATATGTGTGTGTGTGTGTGTGTATTTTGATCCAAATGCATAACATATTTCAGTGTAGCCACATGTAATTTTATTCTTACTTATCCAATAATGATATTTTCATTATCCACCATGTGCTACACACTGGAATGTTCTTTTTCTTTTTTAAAAAAATTATATACATGTCATTTCTGCTCATTAATAACATTAATGCAAGATCGTAACAACACTCCATGTGTAAGTTTCATATGTGGGTAAAAATGCTGACTTCCTAATAGACTCATCTATCAAGAACTGGTCCCTTGCCTATAAACAAATCTAAATAAATAAAGCCATTAAAAATTGACTATCCAAGACACTTCATACACAAAAACACTAAAATGTCAGCAAATTTTGAAATAAGATGATTAGCAATGCAGATTTATCTACTTACCTGTGGCTTTCCATAAGCAGAATAAACAGAAACTGGAATCTCTTGAGAATAGTAACCCTCTAGAAATCTGCTTTAATGACTCTAAAGGACTCAAGACCTAGTTATCTAAATGTTTTCAAAATTATTTGTATTTGATCAAGACTTACCTTTTCTTTAAAATCGTCCCTGCTCCTACTCAGGCAGAATAATTGCTTCTTCCTTTGGTCTCCACTGCTCTCAGTAAAGTAGTCACTTTGTTTATTTTATTCATCATACCATATTGCAGTTACAAATTTATTTGGCCATTCCCCTGAGGTTCAGGATTATGAACTTTGACTTATTTATTTTTGTATCCTGTACCTTAGCACTGTTCTTGGCACATAGCGGACATTTGTGGTTTGTGAAACCAATTTATTATAACTCTGTTGAAAGAACATGCCTATGAATACTTACAGGGACTCACTGTAGGAGTGTAAACTATCAATGAGAATGACAGAATTAAGCCAAAACCATCCTGTCAATTTATAAGACCAATGACAAGTGTTATTTATTTCTTGTATCAAGTATAGTGATAAAGGAGAACAATTTGGCTTTAATTATTATAGCAGAATCTTGGGCCCAGATCTTGGGATGGAAATCTGCTTACTTCTCTTTCACCTGTCCTCTCTTCATCACCTTGCCCTTACACTTTTAGATTCTGCTTTTTTTGCAGTAAATGCTGATGTCTATAATTGAGGCCAGGATAAGGTCCATTGATATAACAAACCATTAGCTGAAAACAGCCATGCTGTCAATTAGATCTATTGCAGGAGGTCAATTTATCCTGCGGTTACGAAAAAACAAAAAAAAAATAATGTTTTAATATTTAGTAATGACTGCAAGACCATTGATACACAATCTTTTGCCTGCAGTTCCTTTAATATGCAAATAATCATTTTATTTCAATAGAATGGCTGTTTCAAAACTACAGTGAATTTATCATTTGTCTTCGCACCTGCATGCATGCATAGATTTGCTAGAGGTGATTATCTGTGTGATCACTGTTATCTTTAAAATGGAATTAGTATGCTGCAGATATCTTACTAACTGTAGATAGCCCTTCTAATCCCCACCAACCACCATCACCAATACAGATAACAGGAAAAAAAAAAAAAAGAGAGAAATTTACAAATATAATTAGGTAACGTCATCCTGGAAAAAGAAAAAAAAACTGTAAAACAAAGCTATATAGAGCTGACTAATGAAATGGTAGAATTCTAAATTGGCATTGCCCTAGAGCCAAAACTAACACTATCAGATAAGGTAGAGGTTGTAGGAAAGCAAGACCAATTTGTTTGTATGCCTTATGAGAAGTCATCATTTCGTATCTATGGCTGTCACATGCCGATTGCAGATGTGCTATTAATTGTACCTTGCTATTAAGGCCATCCAAACTGTGGCAAGACATACCTGTTCATAGTTCAAAGGGTACATTTATCACAATGCACTGTAGCTATTGTAAATGGAGGATAGTTATTTTACTATTTAAGAGAAAATCTTGATAGATTTTTTTATTATAATTTTTCTTATAGCTAGATAGCATGCGACTTACTATTTAGTGCAGTAAACAATAAAGTATCTCATATCTCAAGAAGAAATTTCAGGAGTAAGATTTTTTTTGAGCAGTAGCCTTTTATTTATATATTTATTTGAGACACAGTCTGGCTCTTTCACCCAGGCTGTAGTGCAGTGGTATGATCTTTTGTTTTCTTTGTTGTTTTTGTTGTTGTTGATGAGAGGGGTTCTCTCCATGTTGCTCAGGCTAGTCTTGAACTCCTGGACTCAAAATCTTGGGCTTGAACTCCTGGGCTCAAGTGATCCTCCCACCTTGGCCTCCCAAACTGCTGGTATTACAGGCATGAGCCACAGTGCCCTGCCAGCAGTAGTCTCTCAATATGCATAGCCCAGCGCTTTCAACTTTGTGCAGGCAGTTCCATGGGTAGTTCAGTAGGTGTTAGAAAGTGGTTTCCCACCTCTTCCCCAATTTTTCTGTTAGTTCTGCATCATTCTTAAATAAATATAGGAGTCATTAATTGTACATTTGAACTATTTGTAGGATACCAATCTTACAAGAGTAAGCCTTATTTAAACTGAAAGCTAAATGTTCTTATACGAACATTAATATTCAGCATATTTTTATTAGAACATGTTCAAATGCATTTGCACATCACATTATAAAACAGTATTATGTAATATAATATTATATAATATCCCTAACTGGGAATTTTCTAATCAGAAAAGAAAATAAAAATTTCTTTTTATAAAGCATGCCCCAAGGGACTAGCAGGTTTTTAAATACCAGCAACCCATTTCCAATTTCCTGTTAAACAACCCACTCTCATCAAAGTGGGGGTTTCCTTTCATCAGAGTTCTATCAAAGACTGAAATCTATATATTTGTATTCCAGAAGGTTCATAAGACCTAGATAAAGACAAACTTTCAGTTTTCCCATTGGTGTCTCCTTAAAGGAAATAGAGGTCATGAGGGAGGATTTTTCTCAAATCTGGCCTCACTGCCTTTCCTTAAACAAATTATCTTTGTCTAAAACCTTTCTTCTCATAGCCTGGAAGAAAACTCTCCCTTTAAATGCAAAGTCAAGGACAGAAGCTTGCAATTTCTTCTTTGAAGGTTGGAGTGGGTCTTCTTTAAGAATGTAGTGTAAATTAGTTACATTGTTTTGAAAGGGGCCCTTGGAAGAAGGAGCCATGAAGATGAAGCTTCACTGGTTCCAAGATAAATCTGTCTCTGAAAACCTCATGGTATCAGTCTCAGCACTTTGTTTTCTTTATTTTCTGAATCTTCTAAAATTTTGGCCACACCCTCTTTCTTATTGTCTATTTCCACATACTATTTTACTCTGCTCACAATTCTACCACATAAGTCAGAGAATTCCCCTCAAACCCATACATGTCTTTGGCTACTTTCTAATATTTTCAGAGTCAAGACCCCAGAAAGTGTTGTCTATATGCATTGCCTTTGTCTCCATAACTCTCACTGTCTACTACAGTTTTTACTCTTTACTCTCAATTAAATTGCTCTTAACAAGGTTACTAATGATATTCTGTATTAAACCCAGTGGACATCTTCTAGTCATTATCTTTTGCAACATTTGATGCTGCTGACCATTTCTTCTTTTTGAAATCATTTGGAGTCCCTAACACTATTATTTCCTGGTTTTGTCCCACCTGCCTGACCCTTCCTTATTATCTTTCATTGGCTAATCCCTTCTCTGCATCACCATTTAAATATTGATAGTACGGTATATTTCACCTCTGCCTTCTGTTATCACAGTGCATTGCCTTTCTGTATAATTTATCCCTGCCCAAATCTATCTCTTAAATCCACATTTCTTTCTGAATATCTGACTCTGCCTTAGCTAACCTTTATGATTTGGTTAGTCACCTTCTTTCACCAAACTGTCTGCCACCATTTTGCTAGGGATCCAGGCTTTTAGTCGAATCAGTTCCCTATGCTGACAATGTATCCTTTACCTGAAATGGTTTCCATCTGTTACCCTCTTCTTTATTCATTTTAGTCTTAGTAGCCTTTCCAGTATCATGTTACTTCCTCATAAAGGTACCCTATGCCATCCTAAATTGTAATGGTATACTTTTCCTGTCTCCCTTCTGCAGCATCCTGTGCATTGTTACAATAATGATCAAATTGTGACTGTTGACTCTCCTGCTTGTCCTTACATGCCAACCCCCGTCTCTATACTTTGATTATCTTATGAGAACAACATTTATCTTTCATCTCAATATTGCCGGTGCATGGTACTGTAGCTTATCTGTAGGTACTAAATAAACATTTGTGAAATTACTTCATTAAGTTTTGTCCAAATGAAATGCAACTGCCCCAACTTTAACAACTTGTTCTATATTGTTTTCCATGTTTTTTCCTTAGCCATTAACTTAATAGA
The DNA here is from genome assembly GCF_000951035.1 of Colobus angolensis palliatus. Lineage (NCBI taxonomy): Eukaryota > Metazoa > Chordata > Mammalia > Primates > Cercopithecidae > Colobus > Colobus angolensis. The sequence continues at coordinate 8,741,395 of NW_012123487.1, forward strand.
AGGATGAACAAATAGATATTGCACATAATAATAATGGAGTAATGGAAGTAGGATCAATGTAGGAGAGAGGTAGGCAAAAGGGTACATAGATTTTGAATAGCAGAGCACTCAAGATTCCTGCTGAATAGAATCCTACAAATACCCATTGTCTGGCATCCCTAGACATCCCATTACCTAGGCTTCTTCATCCCACATTTTTTTGTCCTGCTCTGGCTTATTTGTTACCCTAGTTTCCCAGGGTCTCAGCAGATAATTAAGCTAGATATTTATTTTTGCATAATGCTAAATCATGAACCTGCAACTAGCAAAAATAAAATGTTTAATATGAAAAAGTCAGTATATTTTAGATAATGCATGATATGTATACTATGTGAGTTTCAATGACTTAGTCATCTAAATAAACTTTAGGAAATGTGAGCCCTCAGTAAGCCACCATTTTTACTTTATTTTGAAGAACGAAATGGTCCTTTAAGCTTTGTTTTTATAACTAAGATGAGAACTTCTGATCTCATCTTAATGCCTCCTAATATATAACATATGAGATACGTTATTTAACATTTTCACCAAGTTCTCTAAGGATATCCTGTAGTTACTATGGCATACTCCTTTCTTTTCTTTTTTTTTTTTCTAATTAACTTTTAACTTGCAATTTGACTTGCACAAAGGCTATGCTGTTACCAATCTGCTAAAGTTCTAAAATCTAGGATTTAATAAACACCTATTTCTCAGATTTTGCCTCCTCTATACCGTTGTAACTGACCTCTTAAACCCTTTTTCTTCAATTCATGTCCAAACCTGAACTTTTCTCCGTGAAGTGCAACTCTCATTTTCGTTTTATAAATTAAAAGTTTTTTCAAGCTATGACATTGCTTGCAGTGTGAGTCTTCTCTTTTCCTTCCCTTTTCTTATTTTCAATTTTGTCAAAATATTAGGACATATAGAAAATAGCTCTGGTTTCTCATTGTGAAATTCTGCCCGTTATGTGTAAAACTTACTTTCTTTTAAGAAATTCAGTCATAAATGCTCAGTATTCTGACACTCACATTGATTCCAATTAAACTTCATTAGCAATTGAGTCACAAGTCTTTTTCTCTGTTCTTTGATTTGTATCACAAAACAATTAATATTCGGTTGCTTTTTTAAAATCTCCCTCACACTTAACTCTGAAACATTTATACAACTTGGATGTTTTCTCTAGGGTTTTGTGCAAACTTTGGGAATTTTATTAGAATCCTAGAACTTTGTGAAATGTACCCATCAAAAGTTATCACCTCTATTATGAATTCTTTAGAAATGGATCCCAGGAGAAAGCTTGGCATATAGCAAATCAGCCAGGAACAAGTTTAATAAAATCAATTTAATAAGTGGGGGAATAACACACAAGAGCTGTTTTGATAACTGCATGCCTCTGGTGCATTGAGTAATACAAAGCCAAATGCCAATTGTTTTCAGTACCTTAAAAAATATCTCAAGTTAGAACTCAGGAAATGCCTAGTGACTTTTTTCTCAGACTAATTCTTATAATCTAGCAATCAAGATGACATAAACTGTAAGGCATTGTGAATGCTCCAGGACGAAGGTAGTCCCTCTTCCCCAAGAATATTACTTTTGATGTTTAAGTAGAAAATTAAAAAGAAAAAAACTATCAGAAACTTAGTAATTGTGCTGAGGAATTTCATATCACTTTCTGCCCTATTTTCTGATTTCCTTTAATGAAAGTAATCTATATATAACACATTTAATTCATAAACATATAAATGTAATAAATAATCTTTATGACATATATGTCTATAATTTCACTAACCTCGAGAATTGTATTTATGGACTGTGTTAGTCCATTTCGAGTCATTCTCAAGGAATATCTGAGACTGCATAATTTATAAAGAGAAAAAGGTTTAATTGGCTGACAGTTCTGCAGGCTGCACAGGAAGCATGGCACCAGCACCTGCTTAGCTTCTGATGCAGCCCCAGGAAGCTTTCAATGATGACAGAAGGTAATGGGTGAGCCTGCGAATCACATGGTGAGAGCAGGAGCAAGAGAGGGAGGAGGAGGTGCCAGGTTCTTTTAAACAACCTTATCTCACATGAACTCATGACCACAGGGGTGCACCAAGCCATTTATGAGGAGTTCACCCCATGAACAAAAAATCTCCCACCAGGCCCCACCTCAACATAGGGGATTGCATTTCAATATGAGATTTGGAGGGGACAGAACATTCAAACCATTTTATGGACTAAGGAGTCCTATTTTTCAACTGCTGATTTGTAATTGAACTAAGTTATCTTACTATTCATTTTATTTCTATTTCTTTTATTTATTTATTTTCATTGTCTCTTACTGGAAGGAAAGGTTATCTTACTATTCAGTAACAGTGTGATAACATATAATTCATTTCTCTGGAAATACTTATTTTTTTCTGATGTGTTAGATAATTAAAGTGTCTATTTTTTCCCTAATCATCATTAATGGCAGTTATTCATTACATAAAAGCAATCAAATGGCATGATAATAGCACATCTTTATATATTTATAATGTTTTTACTGACTGCTGAGTGTATGTCACAGTTAACTCAGGATTATTATAACACCACAAGGTGAGAACTATCAATTTTCCCATTTTACATATGAAAATACGTAAATACAACTATGTTGGATAACCTGGCTGAGAGTTCACAGCGTATTAATGACAGAGCCAAGATTTAAACCCAGGCAGGCAGCTTCATTGTTTGCATTCTTAGTTTTTTTTGCTGTTATCCTCCTCATCATTGCTATTTTTTTGTTGTTGTACTTCTCTCACACCTTTGAGTTATAGATGTCAGATGGGTTCCAAGAGTTTAGTTAGGTTCAAGGTTCATCTTGCATATTCTGAGTTCTGTTTCTTCTTGTTGTTTTATTCTCACAAGCATGGAGAAAAATAATTCTTGAATTTTTTTAATCTGTAGAAACAATAGTAATATCATCCAATTCATAGGACTTTCATTAAGTTTAAACGGCCCAATGTATTAACAAGCACATAGCACAGGTTAAGTACTTGATAAGCAAATCCAAATTGTTTTATTTTATTTCCCTATGGCAAAATCATTCTCTGGGAGATACTTTCCACTGGGATGTGCTCGCCTATATCCTCTGATAGGGTCTATTCTAAAGTTATAGTTCCTGCTTTCTGTAATAGAAAAAAGTATGGAAGTATTTTCCATATAGAAGAGAGGAGAAACGCCATCTAGCTCTGCATTTGGTAATTGAGCAAACTGAGATGATCAGACACGTGAAGTAACATCCTAGAATTCATATAAAGAATTTCCCTGTATTTCTCTATTGCCTAATTTTTTTTATTATGCTTCAAGTTCTGGGATACATGTGCAGAACGTACAGGTTTGTTACACTGGTATACACGTGCCGCGGTGGTTTGCTGCATCCATCAACCCGTCATCTACGTTAGGTATTTCTCCTAATGCTATCCCTCCCCTAGCCCCCTGACAGGCCCGGTGTGTGATGTTCCCCTCCCTGTGTCCATGTGTTTTCATTGTTCAACTCCCACTTATTGCCTAATTTTATTGTACTACAATATCCTAAAATCACTTTCACTAAGAAAGCATCATTCAACATATATAACATATTCAATAATACAATTAACAAATATAATTATACTATAAAGGAATGTAGTAGTAAGAAGACCAGATTGGTTTTAGTTAAATTTGCATATATTCAATATATTTTAAAATTCTATTTCTGTAAATAGTATCATTTTCCTTAGCCTCATGAGTCTTCACTCTTTGATCTATAAAGAGGAAAAAGAGTCAGAAAAATTGGAATAACTTTTCAACTCCTTGTCCCATCTGGTTTTGTTGATATGAACTTGACTGTAACATTGTAAAGATAAAAACTCTGGTATAATTCCAGTCTCCCAAGGAGCATAAATTGTTTCTTTTTTAAGTTCCTAAACTTTAATAATTTCTGAGCACTGAACAAGAGAAATAGTCAACAAGTCGGTGTAATATCTGATGTGTAAATAAGACTTTCATCTTATGTGAAGAGTCTATCCTGTTCTACAATTCTTAAAACTGTGTATAATTCCCTAATGGCATTTAAATTAAACCATTTAACATGTTCTTCACAAAATACATGGAAATTATGTACAAACAATGATCATAATTAGACAGTTTTAGGAAAGGCATTTGTTTCCCATAGGACATTGCTAATAACTCTCCACCTGTGACCTAGAGTTATAATAATTTTTCCAAGGTCACAGAGGTTCCTTAAATGAAGTGAAACTGGAGAGAATATCAGGTGTGGGATCTTCATATAATCAGGAAGAGAGAAAATACTGAGAGAGATGAGTATTTGCTTCCTAATGGTCATTTACTAATATAAAGAGTGGAAACACTGTCTGGAGTTCTGAATAAAAAATGTAATACATTTGCTTTTCCTTATAAACTTTAAAGATGTGCTTTAAAATTATTTTCTTATTATAAAGGAAATCAAGTTTATTTCAAAAATATGAGCAAACAGAAAGAAAAAAATAATTTTTAAAAATCACTTATAATTTCCTAATCTAAAACTAGCTATTGTTAATATTTCATGATTTTTTTCAATGTTTGTTTCAGTATACATATACAAATAGATTAGATCCTACTTTGGGAATTTTAGCCATTTTTCCGCAATATTTCTTTCAGCCTTTTGTTTCTTTCCATCAGTCTAATAGTTCTCAACCTGAGATAGTATCTCACTCTGCAGGGGTCACGCAAAATGGTATGGCAACCATTGGCGGTGTTAAGAAGGGGTTACAATACTGCAATATTATGTACTATGAGGTAGTACTATGGGGTAGTAAATTTGCCCTACCTCAATTCTTGATAATTCCTTCTAGTTGCATGGAAATTAGATAAATCTTTAAGGAAAAGTCAGTGAAGTAGGGATATAAGTCATATCCCAATCATCGGAGATTTTAGTTTTCCTGCCTGGTAGAATAAGAGCTCAAAATAGAATTTAAGCTTAGATTAAGGTAATTTAAATGTATTGTAATAAATAAGCTATAAATCTATACTTGAATTTTGGAAAAAGATTTATTCCTGCCACATCAATTGACCTTAATATATCTTTCTGTACTTTTTTTTTTTTTTTTTTTTTTTTTTTTACCTGTCTCCTGCTCTTCAGCTCCCTCTTCCCTCTCTGTTACCCCAAGGAAAATGCCATTAGTTTTCACATTCGGTTTTCTGTATAGATATTTACACATTTTATATACATAAAATCAGGTGTGTGTCATTGTCAGTTTTGGGAAACTATTGGTTATGAACTACTTCTGGGAATGTGTAACTGTTTTTAAAGTCAAATTAATAATCACACCAAAAGGGTGAGGTGACCAAGACAACATAAGATAGATAAAGAATTAATTTAAAAGGGTGGAGATGGTCAGAACAAAAAAACATTGCATATGTCATCACATTAGTTCAGTTTTAACAATCGAAGCAAATCACTAAAGATTGTGGACATGAAGAGAGGAAAGAAACAAAAACCCAAGAATTGGTATTACCTTATAGTAAACCATTGTTTTAATAATCAGTTAGCTGAGGTGTTGATGAAGACATTGTGCCTTCACGGAGCCCTTTAAATATCATCTGAAGTGGACAGACTTGGAAGAATTAAATTGGAATCTGGAAGTATGTCCTGTGCATCAGTGTTGTGTTTTTAAACTCTCAATATGATTGCAATATGAATCTAGGATGGAGAACTGTGGAGCAAACATGTCTAAATGAGTGATCAGTTATAATCTTTCAAGGACACAGAGTCAGTTTACAAATTAGGCTTATAATTTTAATATTTATTTTCAATTGCATTGCATTTTGTTTAAGTTCCTTGATGAGAATTATCTTTAGAGGAGATTTGGTAGAGTTTATTTTCAGATAAGTAAATCAAAGTGCCACAGCTTCTAGACTGATTGTCTGTTGACCAGACCGTGTGTTCTAGTGGCATCATTTATCTGCATGCAAGTTTCTGATAGGCTGACAGCTGAGAATAGGACTAATACATTTGACCAGGAAAGGCAGAGGCTGAGTAATAATACTTTGTTGTGGAGATAGCAAACCTTTAATAATGAAGGCCTGGTAAACATTTTATAAGTATACCTTGTACTAGGTTGCTTGCTCTAAGCAACTTGTTCTTATTAAGGAAAGAGATTTCAGATCAATTAAAATACTCAGTAGGCACAAGCTAGGTAAGATTCACCTATTATATAACTTGGATGAAATAAACTAACAAAAAGAGGAAAGATACATTAGTTCCATCTCCCTTTGCTGTAAACAAATACCTGAGACTGGGTGATTTACAAAGAGAAGAACTTATTTGGCTCATGGTTCCAGAGGCGGTGTAGGAAGCATGTTACCAGTGCCTGCTTCTGGGGAGGCCTCAGGGAGCTTTAACTCATGGCAGAAGTCAAAGCGGGAACAGACATCTACACGGCAGGAGCAGGTTCCAGAGAGAGGCAGAAGGTGCTAAATACTTTTTTTTTCTTCTTCTTCTTTTTTTTTTTTTTATTATACTTTAAGTTCTAGGGTACATGTGCATAACGTGCAGGTTTGTTACGTATGTATACTTGTGCCATGTTGGTGTGCTGCACCCATCAACTCTTCAGCACCTATCAACTTGTCATTTACATCAGGTATAACTCCCAATGCAATCCCTCCCCCACTGTTGGTGGGATTGTAAACTATTTCAACCATTATGGAAAACAGTATGGTGATGCCTCAAGGAGCTAGAACTAGAAGTACCATATGACCCAGCCATCCCATTACTGGGTATATACCCAAAGGATTACAAATCATGCTGCTATAAAGACACTTGCACACGTATGTTTATTGCAGCACCATTCACAATAGCAAAGACTTGGTGCTAAATACTTTTAAACAACCAGATCTCTTAGCAGTCACTTACTATTCAGTACCAAGAGGGGATGGTGCTAAACCATTCATGAGAACTTCACCCCCATGACCCAGTTACCTTTCACAGGGTTCCCCCACCAACATTGGGGGTTACAATTTGACATGAGATTTGGGTGGGGACACAGATCCAAACCATATCAGAAGATATTCCTCAAACTTAAAAATGTGCAAGTCAGCCAGGAAGAATAAGCACTAATACTAACCACTAGCCCAAAAGTTGTTTAAAGTTAATTGGACCTTTTTTTTTTTTTTTTTTTTTTTTTTTTTTGAGACAGAGTCTTGCTCTGTTGCTCAGGCTGGAGTGCAGTGAAGCGATCTCGGCTCACTGCAACTTCCGCCTTCCCAGTTACCCCGTTCTGACTCAGCCTCCCAAGTAGCTGGGACTACCGGCGCCCGCCACCATGCCTCGCTAATTTTTTGTATTTAGTAGAGACGGGATTTCACTGTATTAGCCAGGATGGTCTCAATCTTCTCACCTCGTGATCTACCCTCCTGGGTGTCCCAAGGTGCTGGGATTACAGGCGTGAGCCACCGCGCCCGGCCCTGATTGGAACTTTTATTTCCCAAAGTGGAATTCCCAAATATCCATTTTATTAGTATATTTTTACTTTGAAATTTCAAATTCATTAAGTTTATATATTATGAAGTCAATTTTTAAAAAATAAGGCTGTTTTAATTGATATAAAATGTGAAATCAGGTTGGTATTTGTATGTAGTCTAACATTAGCTTTTAATGTATTTTTTTTTTTTGCTTTCCTTTGTCAACTATTGCCAAAATTAATATACATGCAGATCAGTAGTAGCAAATGGAAACCCAGTTTTATTAGTTATTATTATTTCAGAATTCTGTTTTACATATTTGTTTGTTTTTGTTTCTGTATTTTCAGGTCCCCTTAATCTTTTCCAAGAATTTGAGTTTTCTCTGAGTAGCGAATCTGGCCACTTTTGGTTACTGCTGTAAACTCAGTGTCTAATAGCATACCTGGTACATAAGGATGCTTACCACATGTCCGTTGTATGAATCAATGAATAAACCATTTTTATATTTGTAATTGTTTAATTTAAAATAGAATTCAGACACATAAAAGCTATTTCTTTTCTTTTTTCTTTTTTATATTTTTATTGAGACGGAGTCTCGCTCTGTGGCCCAACCTGGAGCACAGTGGCACGACCTCGGCTCACTGCAACTTCCGCCTCCCGGGTTCCCACCATTCTCCTGCCTCAGCCTCCCGAGTAGCTGGGACTACAGGCGCCCTCCTCCCCGCCCTCAACCACACCTGGCCAATTTTTCTGTATTTTTAGTAGAGACGAGGTTTCACCGTGATCTCGATTTCCTGACCTCGTTATCTGCCCTCCTCAGCCTCCCAAAGTGCTGGGATTACAGGCATGAGCCACGGTGCCTGGCTTTAAAGCTATTTCTTATAGACGTTTGAATAATTTCTATGAATTACGTGTCTTTTCACTTGTTAGATTCCCAAGTTCCTGGTCATAACCACCATATCTGTTGCTTTCTCACTGGCAGTGGTGTTTCTTGAAGTAGAACTGTATCAACCACAAAGAAGTGGGTAATTAGATCCTGAGACTCTTAGCCGCTACCCAGGGACTGCCAGCCAGGGTGTGAATTTCATCTCTAACGTTCACTGGTTTTGTGACACATGCAGGACTGCATCATATTCAACTCTGTGTTTCTTCATTTAGGGATTTTGTGTGGTTACGAGAGTTCTTGTTATGGTTAGTACCTGTCATGTGATAGACAATCCATTGTTTTTTCAACAGTAATTCTTCCATTAGCACTGTTTAATCTTTGAAACTCACATCTTCCTTTGATAAATATGGTAATTTCCAGACTCCTCTAACGTGGTTTAAAATTTCATTCATGTCCTACTATTATAATAAGGTGATACTTGTAATAGAAAACTTCTATTTATTAAAGTGTTCAAAGACTACACAGTTCAATAACCCTTTGATGTTACTGCTTGATTTGCCCTTTGTATATTGTGTTGTTACATTGATTTGTCCTGCAGAGTTTAGTCTCCTTGATAGCCTTTTCCCAGCACATTTTAATTAGATGATGAACTCTGCACTTGTTCCTGGATCAGAGAAGAGAACAGATATAAAAACAACACAACAAATAAAAAATAGTAAGAACAATAGCAACAAATAATTACTGTGAGCATTTAGTGCCAGGCACTGTGCCTGAAGCTTAACACACATTATTTCAATTCCTTCTCACAACAATTCTATGAAGTAAGTGTTATTATTGTTCCTTTTTTAACAGAAAAAGGAACTAAAGTTTAGAGGTTAAATAAATTGCCCAAACTCACAAGTAAACGGTAAAGCTAGGATTCTAACCCTTTTCTGCTTTTAAAATGTATCTATGCCATCTTCTTTGTCCTTAAAAAAATGTAGAATATTGTTAGAATTTAGCTCTTAGAAGTATCTAGTACAGCAAACATGTTTTATAGATGAGGAAAGTTAATGCAAATGTCTAGACAGATCTAAGACTAAGAACTCATCTCCTGGCCTCCTGTTTAGAACTCTTTTCACTAGAGTGCAAATTTTCACCTCTCAAGCTGTTTGGGTTGTGTAGAGTGCTGAGTGACTGGAAGTGTCACAGAGAAACCCAGCAGGGTGAGGATTTTTAATAGATTTTATTAATTCACCAAACATTTGTTAAGCACTTAATACATGCCAAGAACCATGATGATCTGGTATGGAAACAAAGACTGATGACAGAATCATAGCTATAGAATGTAGTTTAGAAATTGGTGACATTAGTACTGTTATTATAAATTGTGTTCATTGGTTTGCATAAATTTATACATACAGATAGTCCACTTATTACAGTATAAATCATTCATATTTCTAGTTTTATTTGCTTTTTTGTGGAAATGTTCCTAAGTCTCTAAGCAACATAGGAAAAATGTTGCATACTCACTATTTAGTGAAGTGTAGTTTGGTGATAGCCTTTAGAGGATATTTGTGTGTGTGTGTGTGTTTGTGTGTTGATGTCATAAGAGGTCAGTATCTTGCTTATAGTGACATTTCCTATGTAGAGGATTGTAATCATAACAATCAACAGATGATCTTTATAAGGTCCCATTTCTCTGTATCACTGAAGCAGGAAGATATACATCTTTCCTGGAGAATGTAAGTTGATGTGACTATTCTGAGACAGATGTTAGGGGTAGGAGGTAATGTGTCTAACAGACTCTATTCAAAATTATTGGAAGCCTCTCAGTAACCCTATCTAGAATGTGAACAGTTTGTTCAGTGCTTGGAGTTCAGTATATCTTTGGAAAAGGTATTCTCCTACCCATGTACTTTGCATCAGGTTTAAAGAATCTCATTGGATGATTCTGGCTATGATCTCCCTTCTCTTAACAGTTTCTGGATTTGGAAGTGGAGTTTTATTTGAAATGTTACAAAATTAAGACCCTGATAATATACACAAATTATTCTTATTTTTGGTTCCATATCAGCCACTTGAAAATTGTCTGATACTGGGCAAAAATGTAGCCACTCTGGACCTTGGTTACCTCATTTATAAAATTAAATAGTTACACATAAAGAAGCTAAGGCAAAAAGAAAATTCATGATATTGATATAAAAAAATTCATAGAATTTAAAGATAAGATTTGGTTTTCTTTTTTTCTTAGAGGGAGTAATGCATAAGGCCTTAGTGCGATTTAAATCAGAAATATTCCATAGAATCCAAAGATTTTTTTCCTTTATTTTTTTGGTGGGGAAAATGTATAGGTCCTTAAAAATTTAAATCAGAAATATGAAGACCATCTGATATTGTGTCTGTCTATCATTCCTATTTACCCCTATTAATGGACTTCACTTTCTTTGTATGCTGACATTATTTGCTTTTCTGGCCCACATAATAGAAAACGTGGCAGCCAATCACTTTTATGCTTATATCCTTCAGTTAAGATACCCAAAGTAAAACTAACTTTTTTCCCCAGTTTCTGCCCCATAATTCATTTCAGAAAAGGTGACTGAATCACCTTGAGTTAACTGAAGCTAGTTGATAGCAATTGCAACTCTAACCATGTCAATGATTGGGATGTGAGAGATTGGGGAAGTTCTCGGATGTATAGCTCTCATTAGACACAATAGGTGTCTATTAGATAGCCTCTATATCCTCTTATGAAAAATTGGTGTTATATCACTTCTTATCTTTGGAACTAGGTAATCTTGATATAAAAATATTGATGGCAATGCAATAATGCTAATAATAACTTTATTTTGGGGTATTATATAATATCTTAGATACTGTTTTAAATACTATATGTGTAACCTCCTTTATATATCAAAACCATTTTATGTGGAAGGTATAATTTTTTAAAAATAGTAAGTGTTCAATAAATATTAGTTAATAACGTAGTTTTAAAATGACATCAATGAAATAGATTTCCTAAACAAGGAATCTCAACTCTCAAAGTTTCCAGTTTTATTTTTAATCTATTCATATTACTTTATAGTTTTGGCTATGAAGATGACCTGCAACTGTCAAAAATAAATATGCAAAGTAGATGACCTAAGCCCAGATGTCTATTTTCCCACTCTTCAGTCAGGTGTCAGGCTCCAGATACTAATACCAAGCTGAAATGGTCGAGGTTAAACAGAAAGAGGTTGAGGATATGCCTAATTGCCATCTATTATCAAAAGCTTTTATTTATCACTCATTTGTATGCAGTGCTGAACAGAATGAGCTATATAAATACAGCATTTTATCTCTAAGATTTCATGAAACGAAACAATACACATGTAGGAATACTTAAGTAAATAATATAAAATCTTTCATTAATGTTACACTCTGACCTTAAATAATTTCAAATATATTATTTGATATTTTTAAAAAAGCTAGAATGTGGAAGAGAAAACATAGGCAATATGTATTCTCTACCCCGATTTCGTTTGAATATTGAGATTGATGATGCCACATATGCACTATGAGGGCATGCACATTTTTGAAAAACAGTTAAAGTAACTATTTTAGGTGGGGAAAGATAAAGATGAGCGGACAGGAAAATGCATGTTTATTTTGTATTCACTACATGTCAGTTATTCAGTTATTTGCATTACAATCTACTGACCTGCACAGCACTTCAGCAGTTCTATAAATGAGAAATATTAGACTTAGATTTTAAATAAATTACTTAAGTTATGTAATTGGTAAATAGAAAAGCAGTGTTCACATTTAGGACTTCAAGATCCCAATGTCATGCTCTTTCTACTGTCTTCCTCTCTACTAGGGATGATAGTTTACAAATAATGTTTTTGTGTATATTTCAAAATGAAATGTGACTTTTTTTACTTTTTATTATTTTAACATTTTGTGGGTTCCTCGTTTTTCTTTTAACACATTTGTGAACTAGGTTAGATTTATTTTCTCTGTGTTTCAGATGAAGACATTTGACCATGCCAATACGTCTTGTGTAAGTGACAGAGCCAAGATTCAAACCTACGACTATCTCACTTCAAAATCCCTGTAATTTTCACTAACATCTTGTAACTTTTAATGTCTTTCCCCATGGGTAATCAAGAGTTGGTTCTTTAGTACTTCAGAAATATTTCTGCAGTAAAAGTCTGAATCAAATTTGTTCACAATGATTTAGGCAATAGTGTTTTCTCTAAATTGTGATTTTCTTTATTTGAGAATCTGAGTAAGAGGGAAATTGCCCTTATCCCATGAAAAGAATTTCTTTCCTCTTGTGAATTTTCAGTGTATAACTAGGTGTTGCATGTTATAGCTTGCTCATGGCTGTCAGATGTACTCCATGGGTTAGCTCATTTAATTCATTCTCATAAGTGGATAACTTTATTACCTTTATCGTTTTGGTTTCAGTGCTCTGAATTCCCTCTAATTTGTTGAGTTGTCTGATAGAAGAGGATAAAGTGGAGTAAAGTAATAATCTTCTCATGGAAGTCATTTGTCTTCCTATTTATCTTTCCTCATATGTGTGTACAATCGACTCTCAATTATTTGTATGGATGAAGAGGGAGCATTGTGCCATGGATAATCCAAAAGTCATTTACAGAAGATTTACCTTCATGATTATCTTTTGTGTAGATGATATTCCCTACATACACTTCAGCTGCACTCATGAGAGAAGGAAAGACGTATAAGTGTGTTCATTGTCAAAGAATAGCCAGGTTGTAGTGGATTTTTTTTTTTTTTTCCCTGTGAACAATCCATATGGAGAAAATGGAGAATTGAATGTATAAAGTCACTCTATAAAGATATGTGTTTTTCTGTTTGGGATAACATATTGAAAATCAGAATTTAGTTTAAACTGCCATTTCTAAACTCCTTTCTATTTATAGATCTGCTGAGATTTAGACATGAATTAAAATCTGGAGATAAATATTTTAAAGCAGTTTCCATAATGCATTACTTATGGGATTGTGCAATCTTATGTTGTCAACCTGTTTTGTCAGGTTTGTCTGGCATTTTGTTTTTTGGAGTGGGGGATAATAAATCTAAACTATCTTTTAACATATACTTGCCTTTTAGTGAGGGCAGTCTCTCGTGTAGTCTCATTTTATGTTCCATCTCACATCCTCTTGACTATTTTACTGTCCTGCGTTTACGGTGCCTTCCAATTTAGTGTCATTTTTGAATTGCATTTGCATTTTATTTATTCCATTTTGCATGTTAGTAATGAAGATACTAAAATTCAAGACCTAAATCAACCTTGGTGGCAGCTGACTCCTCCCACCAATTTTATCTGTTGCTATTTATCATTACCCCTTGTTTATAGCTCTTTAAATGGTTGTCCGACCATCTGAGAATAATCATCTTCAAGCCAATTTGAATTAATATTGTAAGACAGATTTTATGAAACATTGAATTACATACTTTATGAAAATCCAAATATTCTACTTGTACTTCATCTCTTTATCCATTAATTTTGTAATTCTATCAAAAAAAGCAGTCAGGTTTGTTTGGCATGATTTGATCTCTGTATATCCATCCTGCCTATTTATTATTCATGAGCCTTCTCTTATCTTTTCTCCGTGTACTGAAGTTTATCTTAAATGGCTTCTATTAGTGAGAACATACATGATACTACGTTACTTCTTATGAATCATGGAGGAGTTAGCTTCCTTCATTTGTTCATCAGTAGATGCTGAACACCTATTGTATGCATTTATAATGTAAATCTTCATGGGACAAATATATACACTTAAGGCTGATTGATACGTGGTTGATCAGGACCAGAGAAGGAAATTTCTAATTTGTGTTCTTGTCCTTTTACTTACTATGTAACAGTAATTCCAATATGTATTTATAAATGCATGCATGCATATAATGTTTAATTAAATGTTTTCATTTCCTCGCTGAGTTATTACTTTTTTACCTGGGACACTGCTTTAGATGCTTTTTCCTAACCCTTTAGGGACATCAAAATTGTTCATAAAATTTTAAAAATCTCTGTCAAAAATGTTTTTTCCCTTCAGATTTTTAAGACTGTCATATGAATCCACTTGTAGAAAATAGGTATTCTTATAGGAAGTCAGAAGTGCTTTGAAAAACTATAGCTATTTTCTTTCATGATAGTATTTAATAAAAAAAAAGCCTTGTTCTAATAACCACATATGCCATTTTACTATGCCAAAGTATGCAAATGCTCTCATAAAACATTATTTTATAGTCATCTTTATTTCCCAATTTCTTTGCTCAGAATCTGCATTTATTACTTTAATTTTAACATCATTTGAACAATATTGCCACATTTAACAAGCAAATAAAAATTTCCTTGAATTTTCTCCTTGTTTCATAAAAATTAAACATACAATATATTTTAAAGGAAGTGTTTATACATATGTGACTATATAAATATTTAACAATCCATACTTAAATGAAATAATTTCTTTATATGTAATCTAGGTCTAAAGCTGGACATTATAAACATCTGTTTTTCTACACAAATGTAAATATTCTCCTTACATGATAAAACTCTCTCTTTCAAGAGATAGTGGGACTCACAATGGTTCATCCCATAGAGTGTCACTAACTGAAAAAATTATTTTATAAATATGAAAAATCACCTGGCTTTTTATATTTAATTATTCATCCTTTAGTATTATAATGGTTCTGTGGAACCTTTGCTAGACAATTATACAGCCAATTCTTGGCTATCAGTTAAGTCTTGTAAGCAAATGACAAAATATCTTTGTAAGTCTAACAAAGGCTGAAGTTTGCTAGGTGAAGTGCTTTATAATTGTCTGATGTTTGCTGCCTGTAAAAATTAATGTTACATATGAGAAACCCAGAACTGACAGCTCTTTAAGTACCTATATATTCTTAACTTTCTTTGGAAATGTAATGTTGTATTCTCCTTCAAGAACACAAAGGCGACAAATGGTTATGGAATCAGCTACAGTCAGTGCCCATTTGACAAGCATTACCCAAAATACTACATCTTGTTGTGTTAGAAACAGGAGAATGAAGTTTAAAAAAATGTGGCTTTTGGAAGAGCCTATTCATAAGCACTTGCATCTTTTTAATCAGTAAATTTATTTAGACTCAAGCACAGGAAAAGCTCTCATTGACATGTATAACATTAGCACCACTCAGAAGTTAAAAGGAGCACTGTGATTTTGCTAGATCTATTGTGATTGGTACCCTTGATTTAGTGTGATGCTATTACATGATTAGTACCACACTGTCATCTAGGAAGGGCAATTTCAGTTTTACCTGTTTCCTTGTTTGTTTCTTAATGTCTTGACAGGTTTATACTCTCTCCTTTCTGTATGGCATATAAACATTACAGAGGATTCCAGAACATTCTAGAAAAGGATTACAAAGCAAGATGCTTAATTTCATTTCATCTCTTATAACCTCCATGCTGAGTGCAGTTTTGTTGATCACTGTGACACCACACACCTACCTCCCTCACTATCCGTCTTTTTATTTGCTTCAGCAATGGATTTACAGAAAATGTCTTTGCTTAATCAACGTAACCTTCTGGAGCTCTTTGAAACTCCTGCTCTGTGAGCCATGAATGTCAGAAACATTTTATAACTTTGTGTGAGGGCTTCTGTGCTATTGACAGAAAAAATAAAGTTAGCATAGACATATAATGTCTAATGCTCATGTTAGACTGAAGGTTGACAACATGCTCTCTATGAAGAATGTTTCAAATAATATTTTTTAGATCACCTTTAAGTGACCTATCAAATGATCATGAAGCATCCAGAAATAATATTCGATTTGTGAAGATGCTTCAAAACATGCTGGATGAGATGTTTTCCATATGGCATAATTCACCTTTTTGTCATTTCAGATAAAATGGGGAAGGAATCAGTGGAAAGGCTATGAATGTTTCACAAATTAAAAAGAAATGTTGAAAGCAATTTAATTTCTAAAAAGCTTGAAATGTAATCTTTCAGATAAATTTTGGATGTAGAATATTTTTTTTTTACTATTTATCGCATAAAATGAGATAAAACTTTGTCGCAAACTCATCTGCCAAATTGTGACATATGGAGGGTTGCCAGTATATCTTCAATTGGGTGAACTCTGAGGCTATGGTCTTTAAGAACCAAAACATGTAAATCAACATAAAAATTGTGGTCTCCACTAGAAACACATTCATAATGGATGGTAAGCATGAGACTGAATAACCATTATTTTTTTAAAAGATTTATTAATTCTCCCCCTCAAATGTATCAATTTCCTATTCTGTTGAAATTGAGGCATACCAGATTTGTGTGATTTTTTTTTTCTTCTTTTTCTTCTTTTGAGATGGAGTTTCACTCTGTTGTCAGGCTGGAGTGCAGTGGTGCAATCCCGGCTCACTGCACCTCCGCCTCCTGAGTTCAAGAGATTCTCCTGCCTCAGCCTCCTCGGTAGCTGAGACTACAGGCACGTACCACCACACCTGGCTAATTTTTGTATTTTTAGTAGAGACAGGGTTTCACCATGTTGGCCGGGATGGTCTCGATCTCTTGACCTTGTGATCCACCCGCCTTGGCCTCCCAAAGTGCTGGGATTACAGGTGTGAGCCATTATGCCCAGCTGATTTTTGTTAATTTTTTAATGTGATAAGCTCCTTCCTTTTATGGTTAATGAACTGAATAGAAAGTGATTATAGCTTTCTAAATCTATAAGATTTAGAAAAACAGTTAATGAAAAGTCTACTATATAATCCTGAGATTAATATATATTGAGTTGTAATTAGCTTCATCCATCTATGTCTATCTATCTATCTGAATAAAATAGGTTTTGCACTATCAAAGAAAGAAGAAACAGGAAATCTGAACCCCATTATGAAAGGGTAGCAAAGTGTTATGTTCATGTGTGTATGCCTGTTGCTGTCATTTACATACTTTTTAAAAAGATACTTGGCAGGTACCTTTTTACAAAAGGTAAAAGGAAGCATCCGTGCCTAACTGGAAGCATCAATGATGATATTTATTTACTTTGTGATTAATAGTAACATCTAAATTTGTTCATGATCTCCTTATATTAAATTATTGTAATGGAGATTATTAAAAGGTTATGGGAGTAGTTATATCAAGAAATAAAAAAAGGAGTTAGTCATTCAGCAAATTCTGTACAACACAGACCTCAATTGTTGAAGGCTTGAACACCTCTAGTTACTTTCTTAGGAACTCAACCAACAGTTTTGGTAGGATATATATTTGCTCTTTTGTTTCATTGGATTTGCTAATTGTGTTAATGAAGTAATAGGATTTCTTTAAAAAAGAGCTATTAAGAATGAAAATAATAACAGCTATTGCTGGCAGGCATAAGGGGAATAAAAATAGATATAATTATTGGGGGATGAAATTTGGCAATTGCTCTTAAAAATGAGATCTTTACATTCTTTGATGTAATATTTCCAGTTCCAGAAAATTATGGGTATATTTGACATATATATGAAAATTTTTATTTTAGTATTATATCCAACATCAAAAAAGAGAATACAATGGATTATCAATAATAGGTAAGTGAATTATGCTTTATATATAATAGAAAAATGAAATAGAAAAAAGGAATGAAGTAGATCTATAAATACTGACATGGCTAGGTAACTGTACATTAAGTGAAAAAATAAATTATCAAAAAGAACGTATATTATGACTCCATTTATATAAAATTAAGACTAATAATATTAGCATTAATATTATACTAAAAATATCAGTTTAAAATAGTAATTAGCAATAATTAGTATTATAAACTATTAGTAATTAATAGTATTAATTACTTTTATACTAGTGATATTTTAGTTTTAATTAATATTAATAGTTGTATTTGTAAACAAAAAATACAATTAGAATGATAGTTTCCTAACTGCAAATGGTGGCTGTCTTTGGAAATAGAGATCTTAGTGAACTTTACATTCCATATTTTGATTGAAATATGTATAATGAACCCATAGTACCATTTAAATATTAGAAAAATAAAACACCACAATATTAACTACATATATGTATATGTGTTCGTGTGTGTTCACATGCCTTCTGACCTTCCTTCCTTGCAAAGATAATTTTTAGTTTAATAAATTTATATTTTATTACTACTGTTATAATTAATCTAGTGTAAAATATGCGTTTAAGCTTATTTTTGTTCAATAATAGGATATTATCTGCACTGTTTCATTTAACTTCTTTATAGCTGTCCCCATTTTGAAACATAGTGCACGACAACAAAATCTGATCAGGACAAGAGGTATAGTTTATGTAAAGTCTCTGAAACTAAAAGTGAAACCCCCAAAAAAGTTTCTTAAACAAAAATGAAACTAAAATATTAAAACTAAAAGCAAGGTTAAAGTGACAGTTGCTGGGACAAATAAAAATTAAACGTAGTTCATCAAAATGAGGTAACCTAAGTCTATATCTGTGATGAAAATTATAGTATATTTGCAATAAATTTGCAAAAAAGTAACATTAAATAATTGATAATGCTATTTGCCTGTAATATGATTTTGTCTAATTACCAAGAGAATCTCTAACTTCCTTTGGAATTACTTTCTTTCCTTCTTGATGGATCATTTCTTATATTAGCCTTACTCAAGAATGTGGTGATTGAATTATTGCCAATATAATTTTATTACTTGGTAATTGCTGAATGCCAATGAAATAGTAAGCTTTGTTCTAAGACAGAAAAAAATGCAGTATTTTAAAATTTTCAGAAATAAGTATGGAAATTATGGAAAGATGAGAATTTGCAGGGAGAAGACAGGTCTAAAGTATTGCTTTTCCTTTTAAAAATAAATGAAATATAAGAAACATACAGAAATGTGCAATAAACATCAATGTTAAATTCATCAGTTATCATAAAGTATATAATTAACTTAAGGAATTTAACACCAGCTTCTCTAAGTCCCCTGCTTGCCCTTGCCCACCACTGTGCTCCTTCCTCCCAAAGGTGACAACTACCCTGCCTTCTAGCACTGTAGTTTAACTTTACCTGTTGTTTACATCCATATACATTGGATCTAATAATATGTATTCTTTTGTGTCTTCCTTCTTTTGCTCAAAACTATTTGTGACTGTCATTTGTGTTGTTTCATGTTACCTGGGTTCACTGATTTTTAGTGCCTTATAGTATTCCATTACACACACAAAACATAAACAAACATATTATAAGTTATTTATCATTTCTATTGTTGATGAGCATCTGAACGGTTTTCAGATTTTGTCTAACGTGACTAACACTGCCATAACTATTTTTGTATATATCTTATGGTGTGTATGTCTTGTAAAACATTTATCTATGAACTGAATTACTGGGTCATAGAATATATGTAAGTTAAACTGTAGTAGATAATGATAATTTTGCCCCCCCACAGATGTGTTATTAATACATATGTACCATAACAAGTCTTCCCATTGTTCCATATCTTTGCTAACTTGGCTTTACATATAATTTTAGTTTTACACAGTATAGTAGGTGTGTTGTGGCATTCCATTGTGGTTTTACTTTTTTCTGATATATGATTAGGTTGTATACTTTTTTATACATTTAATAATTGATTAGCTATCCTATTTTTTGACATGTTCGTTCAAATCTCTCGCACAGTTTTCTACTGGATGTCCTTTTTCCCTTATTAAACGATAGAACTGATTTAAATAATTTGGCTACCAGCCCTTCATAGGTTACATAAATTACAAATATATGTTCCCTATCTGTGACTTGCATTTTTACTCTCTTAACCTGTCTTTTGATGGATGAATATTTTGAAAATGTGGTGTTAACCTTATATCTTAGAAACAAACTCTTTTCCCATAAGCCGTTCTTCAAGCAGTTTTATGTCTGTGGCTTTTAATATAGGGGACCCTTTAAGAATAGCCTGACTCTTGACCTTGCTCCTTTCTCTTATCGTGCCAACTGTGAACTAGCATACCTCTTGCAAAGAATTTGGTTTCTTTCTATGTTGCACTTCCTTTTTAAAACTTACATATTTCAATTAGATCACTTATCACATTATATTCTAGTAGTTTGTTTACTTTTCTGTCTCTCTCATTAAACCACAAAGTAAGTTGTCAGGAAGAAAACCTATTTTATTTATTTTCTGATGTGTAACCTCGTTTAGTTATTGCTTAAAATAGGTACTTAATGAATACTGTCGGATAGAATTGAATTGATTTGATCTCCTTTATGATATGGTAAAATCAAATAGGGCAAAACGTCTGCCTTACTCAATATTTCTCTCTCTGATGATCTAACATTTTACTCTTTACATGGAAGATACTTATCAAATAAATAATCAATTGTTTTAAAAGTTGAAGTAATTAAAGTCTGAAATATAGAATATTTCAAAATAATGTTTTGTTAATTCCAAATGTGAACTATGATTTAAATTAGGTTAATACAGCCCCTCAGAAATATTTTCAAAAGTGTTTAAATTAAATTACATAATAGATTCATCATTAACAAACCAATTGAGGTGTACATAAAATATTTTCATTCTTTTGGTGTCTGCTTCTTAGCAGTTTAGTTATTCATTCTAAATTTTGATTTTACTTAAATATCTTAATAGGCAGAATAAAATTAAAATTCTCTAGTTAAAATTACAAGCAAAGTAAGACATATTCCTAGCTACCAGATTTCAAGCTGATGAGGTATTGTCATAAATATAACAATAGAAGAAATTAACATGTTGGAAACTTTAGTTTTTAGTCATAAGAGAATTATTTGTGCTCCTTCCCATACTGAAGAGAACCTTTCATAGGTAATGTTGGCTGTAAAATTCAAAAATAAAAGAAATTACCCAGAAAATACCTTCTTAGTAAATTATATAGGAGCCACATCACTATTTTGCCCTTCAATTCAACTAACAGGTATGAATATTATATAAAGGCAACCAATGTTATGTGTTTCTCTACATTCAAGAAATTTATAAACTGTATAATTGGTTAAGAAATAGAGAACTGAAATTTTTCTTTTTAAAATTCATATTATGCAAGATTTATTAGATTATTTCTCTGACCCCCTGGCTCTGAGATAAACCACCTGCGATGAGATATACTACCCGCAAAGATGAAGTCTAATGTGCAATTCACTTCAGGTGACCCAGCCATTCCGAGAAATGCTGAAGACTAATGAAAATGCCTAACATATAATTAATTCAATGATTGTATAATTTTGTTCCCTTTCTCATTCAAGTTGTATTGTACCGTTACAGTGCATGTATTAAATATTAAATATTACATTCCAGTGTCCCAAGGCAATTATTTCATGTAAAAGTCTTGAATATCCTACACCAATTAAAACTTTCTTACACAATAAGTATAGCTTGTCTTGTGTATGAGAATTGGATTAACTAAAGCCATTAATTAGTATTCCTTTAAAAAAAAATCCCATGGAAGAATTTTCTAGAGTATAGCACTTTTATATTTTTAAGTGCTTTAATTTTAAGAAAACTTTCTTAAACTGCTTTATGCTCATTTTCATCATGCCTGAGAAGAAAATAGATGCATTATGATGAAAAGAGCCCTATAATTTAAACTAAGACTTGGGTTTGATTCTTAGTTCTACAATTTAGCTAGGAACTTGAGCAAATTAACACTGTCCTAAGATGTGACGGATTGCTTCAAGAAATTGTCAGGACCCCTATGACCAGCAAATTTTAAACAAGGTATAAAATATTGTTTGACTGGAGGAAAGGAGACTAAGGCACTGGGCCGATGGTTGGGCTAGGACCAGAATCCCCAAACTTGATAGCGTTTTAGAATCACCTACTAGCTGTTTGAAATATAAATTCCTGGAACCCTCGCAGAACCACTGTTTCAGTGTCTAGTTGTAAGAAAATATGTTCTTAGAATCATAGCACCAACTGGATCCTTAAATATCCCTTCCAAATCTAATGCTCTGTGATACTGTAAGTATTAATCATCCTATAAAATGGAGATAACCATTGTCTCCCCAGGTTGTTGGCAACATTCACTAAGATGATATTCATCAAAATATCTGCTAACCTGTTGAATGTCCTGTAGAAGTATCATATTTTTAAAAATGCATGTTGAAATAATAACCAAAACCTCTTCAATTCATTTTTGGAGCATTATGATCTCCTATTAAATACAATAAATAAATATGGGATTTATCTGAGAATTACCCTTAATGGTGTGGTATGATTTATTCTTTAATGAATTATAAACCACAATCCTCACATTAGTTCTTACTCATATGTGCATCTTTATTTTATGTTTAGTGATTTCCAAAAGGAATAATTTAAGCATCTTATTTTGACACATTATTTGTCGTGTTAGTTGTCTGGATACAACTGGCATTTGCCACCCAGCATTTTTATTGTTTCTAGGGAGTGCAACTTCTATGTCTGCATTTTTACAGAGTTCGTGTTACAGCTGAAAGCTTGAATAGACAAACCAAGGAGCCAAGCTAAGTTTTGGCAGAATTTTTGCCTACACTATTTGACTCATACTTGACCTTCAGTAGAATGCACATAGGCCAATGGACAAGTCCATGTGTGCTTTCTGGACTGGATCAGCATTTGCATATAATCCTTTGCTCACAAGTTGAGAATGTGAGGAATACTTTCTTGATCATTTTCAGTGTCCAGGGTATCATTTCATTTGCAAGTTTTTTGCATGTTTTTCTGCTGTCCTGGGCTATAACTTACCTTGTCAAAGTAGTGTGTTAAACATATTTTCACGTAACTGGCTTAAAGATATTTCTAGGCATTGATAAATCTTGCTGAATGTAGAAAAAATATCATGCTTTGATTGTGTCAGTATAACGTCCATCTTTTCTGATTTACTTGTTCAAGTCTGATGAATAAATTAGATATATTCTGTTTGTCCCTCACTGCACCTGCCTCCCAACCAGATCCAGTCATCACTCTTCTTCACCCTGGTCTGTGCACCAAGAAATTTTCCTGTGTGGACTGCATCAAGAGGACTCCTGGTTTTCTGACTTTCAGTTGTATTTAGCCAATGAGAAACACTAGCAGGTGAATGAGAACTAGTGTTTATTCTCTGACATGCTCCCTGCAGGGTGACTAGCTACCTGAGCTGCTTTTGTTTTATATATTGTTGTGGCCACAATGTTCTGTGAATATTGTATATATACAGCCTCATAGAATCACTGTCAACACCCTTATTAAATATAAAATTAAGCTTCACCAATGAATTAATTAGTCTTATAACTGCATTTTTTGCATCCATTCTAGCTATGTCTTCTTTGTACAGTAATTGGGAAATTTTAAATGCAAACCTATCATCCTCCTCTGCCCATGACACAAATGCATCTTAAAATCCTGAAGGGACCTCCAGTTATTCTCAAGATAAAGATGAATATCCTTCATATAGATTTGAACGTGATCTACAAGTTCTTCTATAGTTTGGCTCCAGCTTGCCTCTCTAGCTTTTCTAATACTTCTAGCTTTTCTAATACTGATGTCCTACGTTTTCGGTGTTCTTTCTTCCTTCCTTCCTTTCACCTCCAGGCCTCCATACTGGTTCTCTGCCTGCTTGGAAAATTTCCCATTTTCCTACTTCTTTTGGTTAATCAATTTCTACTTAACTGTAAGCTTAGTTCAGGCATTATTTTCTCAAGCAAACTTTTCTCACGCCTCAGTCCAGTAGTGTTTTTTTTGTTTGTTTGTTTTGATGTGTGCTTTCATAAAACAATATGTCTTTGTTTCTTAGCATTAATCTCAACTTCCAGATACTCACTCATTTGCATAATTATGTGATTAAATCCCATTTCTCCTAATAAACTCAAGCTCCATGAAACAGGCCTTACTTTTTCCTCATCTGCGTATCTCCAATACCTAGCCAAGACTGAGCATATAGTAGCCACGACTAAGTATCTGTTTACTTAAATGGCTAAGTGAATGAATAAGGGCTAAAACTGAGTAGCAGTGGGAGTTCATTGAAAGCTCTACAGTTTATTATAATGAGATTTGACTAGTAGATCGAAAACAGTTCTCCAATATTCTAATAATGTGAGTGAATTCTTACTGCCAAGCCATCTTTCTTGCTTGGGCAAGTATACATCTTTCTCCAGGGAGTTCATCCCAGAACTGTCCCCTCTGTCTTTTTTTGTACTCAAAAGTTCTATTTTATGCTGTAACAAGTGGAACTGTCAGAGAGAGGGATCATGTTGTGGATGCAGAGAGACTAAATTTTGAGGATTTGTGAATTTAGACATTCGAGTATGGAAAACTATCATGATTGTATGCTACTTCCTGTCACTTACCCTACTACCATGATATCTAAAGCAGGGTGAGTTGGACTGTTTCAATGAATTAGCTGAAGA
Source organism: Colobus angolensis palliatus (assembly GCF_000951035.1). Lineage (NCBI taxonomy): Eukaryota > Metazoa > Chordata > Mammalia > Primates > Cercopithecidae > Colobus > Colobus angolensis. The sequence continues at coordinate 8,766,080 of NW_012123487.1, forward strand.
TTTGCCTAAGATTTGTCTAATCAATTATAAAACTAGAAATAGTTCTACCCTCTTAATCCCAGGGGAGGATGATTTATCCATCAAGTTTAGTAAAATTAGACTAGAGCTATAACTTCGGTACTCATCCACTCACTGTCCCTTGACCTGAATACACACATTTGGAAATTACTACCTAGAAAAATACTATGTACAAAGCAAAATTTGGAGGAGAAATAATTAAAATATAGCCTTGCTTTTTGCTAGCTGTGCAACTATGGAAGTGTATTTCATTTCCCTGAGCCTCAGTTTCTTCTTCTGTACAATTCAAATACCAATCCCTACCTCATGATGTTTTGGGAGAATTAAATATAACAATTAATAAAAAGCAACTGTCAAGACTGACACATAGTAAGACTGCAATATGTATCTATTGTCTTTATTAACACACTCCAATCAAGTGAAATGACTTGCCTAGACTAGATAAGTAGATGTATCTTTCCAGCTATGAATCACATTACTGTGAAAGAATATTTAGCCAATGCAGACAATTACTTCAAATGCTGTATGTTTCATCGTAATAGCTTTATAATAACTGTAAACTGCTGTCATGACAAAAACCAAAAAGATAAATGAGATACTTTGTGCATCTATTGTTAAAGTATTCTTTCTCATGAATAAATATTTTGATTGAACATTATGTAAAACTACAGACTTTAATGCAGTAGTTTGTAGCTTTTAATGATTTCAATGGTGATAGAAGATTATTGTCTTTTGTACTCAAAAACTGCATTCATGAACTTGCTACCACCTGATTATTCAAATATTCTTGAAAAACTTGAGGCTGCATTGTCCTGTAAATGTATTATATCTTTGATTAGTGTCTGTGGCCACCTCCTTTACAATCTGCCTCTGTTTATTGCTCTTTGAATGTAGTGTCCCAGAAATCAATGAATATTGATTCAAACTGTGTTTGGTTGTTTTTTTTTTTTTTTTTCATTTCTTCTGTCTGCTTTAATTTGTTTACACACATAAAAGAGTCGTCTTTAACTTAGAAATATAGGTATGGATCAGATCATGTAGATATTTGTTAAAATTTTTTTTTTTTTTTTTGAAACGGAGTCTCGCTCTGTTGCCCGGGCTGGAGTGCGGTGGCCGGATCTCTGCTCACTGCAAGCTCTGCCTCCTGGGTTTATGCCATTCTCCTGCCTCAGCCTCCCAAGTAGCTGGGACTACAGGCGTCCGCCACCTCGCCTGGCTAGTTTTTTGTATTTTTTAGTAGAGATGGGGTTTCACCGTGTTAGCCAGGATGGTCTCGATCTCCTGACCTCGTGATCCGCCTGTCTCGGCCTCCCAAAGTGCTGGGATTACAGGCTTGAGCCACCGCGCCTGGCCAAAAAATATTTTTATATCAAGTGCTTTATATGTGTCAATAGATGGTCAACATGCAGTCAAAGTTACAGATTCCCGAATAAAGTATATCTAGTACGTATTATTTTGTAACACCTCCTCTTCAATGAAGTGCAGAGACATTGAGGGAAGTGACTTGCTCAAGAATGCAGTTTCTTAATGCCTGAGTCAAATTACGATACTGAATTGTTGTTGTTACTTTGTCTATCATTTCATCAAAACCAGAAATAAATATAATTTTGGAAGCAAAATTTTAAAACATAGTAAGAATGAAAATAATGCGTTCATATTAGAGAAAAAGGGCACATTTCAGTTATGCTTACGTTAAAAAAAGAAATGTGGAATGGCAGTCTGATTCTTAAATTTGAAAAGGGAAATTCAAATTCAGTTTTAAAACTGAGCATATTTAAAGAAAGAAACCAAAGCTTCACCCAAAGTCACGAAGATTCACTTTCCTTTTTAATGTGTTTTATAGTTTGAGCTCTTATATTTATGTCTTTGATCCACTTGGAGTAAATTTTCTCTGTATGGTATAAGACAGAGATCTAAACAAATCCTTTTGTGTGTACATTACAGTTATCTGAATACTGTTTGTTGGAAGGACTGGTTTTTCTCCATTGAACAGTCTTGACTACCTGGCCAAAAGTCATTTGACCAAATGTCAATTATGGGTTTATTTTTGAAGTCTTAAATCTATTCAATTGATTTATATGTGTATTATCTTATGACACTATCACATTGTCTTAATTATCACAAGCTGTGAAACCAGAAAGTATGAATCCTCCAAATGTTTCTTCATAAAATGTTTTTACTATTCTGTATTTCTAGAATTTCAATATGAATTTTAACGTCAGCTTGTTGATTTCTGCTAGAAAGCCATCTGAGGTTTTTATAAGGATTGCATTGAGTCTGTGGATCAATTCAAGAAGTATTGATACTTTAAAAAATATATGCCTTTAATTTGGGAAATAAAATACCTTTTCATTTACTTAGATCTTTAATTTACTTCAATAACATATAGTAAGTTAGTTTTTAATGTGGAAGTCTTGTACTTTTTAAAAAATTATTATTATTTTTCTTTAAGAGACAACGTCTTACTCTGTCAGCCAGGCTGGAGTACAATGGCACAGTCGTAGCTCACTGCAACCTTGAAGTGATGGGCTCAGCAGCTCCTCCCACCTCCGCTTCCCAAGTAGGTGGGACTACAGACACATGCTACTATGCTTGGCTTTTTTTTTTATTATTTATTTAAGACATGGTTCTTACTATGTTGTCCAGGCTGGTCTCAAGTTTCTAGCCTCAAGTGATCCTCTCACCTCAGCCTCCCAAAGTGCTGGAATAATAGATGTGAGCCACCATGCCTAGCCTTAAGTACTTCTTTTGATGCTAGTGTAAATTGAATTGTTTCCTTAATTTTATTTTTGGAATTTCATTGCTTGTACAAAGAAATACAGTTTGTTGTATTTTCTTACATTCTGCTATCTTGCTGAACTTTTGCTAATTCTAATAGCTTTTTTGTGTGTTTTGTAAAATGTTCTTTATATAAGATCATTTCATCTACAGATAGAGGAACTTTTCTTCTTCATTCCAATCTGAATGTTTAAACTGAACACCTTTGAAAAATAAACTTAATTGCTCTAATTAGAGCCTCCAGTACAATATTTAATAGAAGTAGAAGGAGTAAACATATTTGCCTTGTGCCTGATCTGAGGGGGGAAGCATTAAGTCTTTCATCATTAAGTATGATGTTAGCTGTGGGTTTTTTTATAGATGTCCTTTTAAGGTTGTTAGTTTCACTCTAATCCTAGTTAATTTAATTATTTTATAACGATGTTGGATTTTGTTGAATGCTCTTTCTGTACCAGTTGAGATGACCATATGGATTTTTTATTAATGTGATGAATTACATTCATTGATTTTTGAATGTTAAACCAACTTTGTGTTCCTGGGATCAATCACACTTGGTCATGGTGTATGATCCTATTTATAGATTGTTGGATTTGGCTTGCTAATATTTTGTTAGAATTTTTACATCTGTATTCATAAGTGTATTAATCTATTCTCACACTGCTAATAAAGACATACCTGAGACTGGGTAATTTATAAAGGAAAGAGGTTTATAAAGTGGACTCATAGTTTCACATGGCTGGGGAGGCCTCACAATCACCGCGGAGGATGAACAAACAGCAAAGCACGTCTTACATGGTGGCGGGCAAGAGAGCGTGTGTAGGGGTCTCCCCTTTATAAGACTATCAGCAAACCTGAGTTGCATGTATGTGGTATTCCAGATTCATACATTCATACCGACGTTCTTCAATAAAAACGTGTGGATACTTTCTCTTCCTTATTTGCCAGTTGCTATCTCTATGGTCAAAAGACAAAATTACAACACACATAGCTTAAAAACTTCAGCTGGCTTTATTTGTGATTCTAAAATTGGACAACAGTTCATTCCATAAAACAGAATCAGTATTCCAATGAGCAGAGATGATTTGCTTTGCAGACAGAGAGGGTCTGAGGAAGGCAGAGACAAAGAACAAAGAGCATATTAGTCTTTTAAGGCTACTTTTCTTGTAAGGCAGGTACGGGGAGACAGAGCCATAGGAAAGTAATTGATTGGTTAACATCAGGTTACTTCAGGGTAGTTTTTTGTGTGTAAGAATTCAAGCAGAGGGAACTTCATTATTATGCCAATTGAAGATTTAAACTGGCCTGTTTGGGAAATTGGCTGTTATCTTTCCTGATTTCTTGGAAGGTCAGACAACAAATTAGTTTAGGGTTAGTGGATTTGGAGCTTTAGCATGGATGGCTCCATTTTGTTTTTAGTCAGCTATATTGGGAACTAGTGCAAGAACTGAGTCCAAAACAATGGCCTCCTATGATTTTTATTTAACAATTCCCTTCTTTTTGTGACCAACATCTAGAGCATCATTGTTACCCTCAGTTACCATTTATAGGTTACAGTGTCCCCCTCATTATCACCTGTATCTTTGAGTTTTTGTTGTTCTGGCTGGACAGAGACCATTTGATGTTTGACAGATGGCTGCGTACAAACATTGAAAACTTTTAGAAAGGATGCAACACACCAGACAGACTACTGTGACTATCATGTGGATAAAACCAAGAGTTTGGAGTTTGTTCTGCAGCCAGGGTCCCTGTGAACTGAACCAACTAAAATCAAATAAAAAATGAGATAGGCAAGAAGTCTATCCATTTTAACTAAATAGTCCATTCATTCCTTTTTGCATCTAAGTCTATATAGTACTTAATGTATTTATTTTTGAGCAACAAGTGTTGTTGATTGTGTAGATTCCTCTCTGTTCAGTTAGTAGGTAGCAATTCTATCGTCTAGCATTTTAGGAATGGGGATGACAATTTGCTAGTTACCCACAGGAGCTACTGATTGTGAAAACTTAAAGACAGTGTTATTCTGTCAACTGATAGTGGTAGGGATAAGTAAAGAGAAAATTAAGAGGAAGGATGTCTCATTACAATAGGAATTCTTGTTCTGACAGTGCTGGAAAAAGATATCCACAGCATGAAGTTGACAACTTCTTGTCCTAGATTTGTAGACTGAGCATCTCTGGCTGTGACATCTGGCATTTCTGATAAACTCTCTGTGTGACCAATGAATCAGGTATGAGATTTGTACCTGGAAGCTTACATGAAGCTGTCCAGTTTTGACCTATAGGGCTTCAGGAACAGTGATTTTTGTTTTTGTTATAGAGTTTTAACCAGATATTGGTCAAAATTAGAAGAATTCAGGATCTAACTCAATCTATAGGTAGATAATAAAAACTCAAAAACAGTAAATAAGTCTACAATCTAATGACAGATTTACTTTAGATTTCTTTTGAAACATATTTTTTTCTCTATTGTCACTCTCATTGCTACCAAAGGTAATCATGGGAAGACCAGGTCACCTGATTATTTACATAAGTGCAGCACAAATAAACGTATAGGCTCTATTTAAATTTGCTTTGTTGGAAATTTCGACAAGGAATCTCTCAGATTAGACTTTAAAAAAGACTCTCAATACTAGAAAGCCAAACCAAGGCAGACATTAAACTTTGCCTGCTGTATGTAATATCTTCAGGTTCTTGGACCAGTCAGGAAGTAATACCTTTTACTCACTGTAAGGCTGGCAACTATAGAAGCCAGGCATTCTATGCATGTTTTTAAATGTGACATTCCAGCCCTGTCATGGTGGCTCATGCCTATAATCTCAGCACCTTGGGAGACCAAGGCAGGAAATTTCCTTGAGCTCAAGAGTTTGAGACCATCCTGGGCAACACAACGAGACCCTAGCTCAACAAAAACATTTTAAAACTAGCTAGGTATGGTAGTGTGTGCCTGTAGTTAAAGCTATTCGGGAGGCTGAGGTGGGACAATGAATTGAACCTAGGAGGTAGAGGTTGCAGTCAGCTATGACTGTACCCTGCAGTCTAGCCTAGATGACATAGTGACACCCTGTCTCTAAATATATAAATAAATAAAATATGACATTCCAGTTAAAGCCTTGGTAATATAACCAATGTTTCCAATTGTACCGTTATAAGAAGAATAGATTTCTGGCTGGGCACGGAGACTCACGTCTATAATCCCAGCACTTTGGGAGGCCAAGGTGGGCCGATCACCTGAGGTCGTGAGTTCGAGACCAGCCTGACCAACATGGGGAAACCCTGTCTCTACTAAAAATACAAAATTAGCCAAGTGTGGTGGCACATGGCTGTAATCCCAGCTACTTGGGAGGCTGACGCAGGAGAATCGCTTGAACCCAGAAGGCAGAGGTCACAGTAAGCCGAGATTGTGCCATTGCACTCCAGCCTGGGCAACAATAGCAAAATTCTGTCTCAAAAAAAAAAAAGTAAATTTCTTATTAAATGTCCATATTTCTTATTGAATAACCATAATGTCATGAAAATAAAAATATTTGTGAATAGTTTCTGAAGGAATCAGGTAAAGAAGAAAATTAAATGTTATCATTTTTGTTTATAAAAGCATGCTATACCAAATTGCTGTAAACCATAGATAGCTTTAATGAAAAAATGTTTCCTTAAACCTCAAAAACAAAACATTAAAAGAACCAGTAATGTTTCAAATATAAAAGCTATAAAAAAAACCATAATTCTTTCTTATCAGTTCATTCAGTCTAATGTAATTAATTCGTGCTCTCTTTGATCTTGGTTAGCAGTTTCACAAACCCATCCATTTCTTTATTAGAGTTTTGAAAATTCATTCCAATGGAATGAACTCATCGTTATTGGAAACCTGTACTTGTCAGAGTTCTTTTCATGCTTCCCGTGAATCTCCTTAAATTCATAATACTTCAGGATTAGAATTGCTGGCAAGAAGCTTTTAGAAAGGCATTGAAATAAAGCAATTATCTGTGAACATCAAGAATTACAATCGCCATGGCTAAAGATCCGATAAGAGTTACACAATTGACAAGGAAATTTGGTTATTTCTGTAGCATACAACAATTTAAAATCACTGCAATTATGATGGATAGCATTTACACTAAAACATATCAGATTTCAAGGAACTTTATACAATTCCGAAATACTTATTAATAACATATTCATATAAATATAACTCTAAGAAGTTTCAAACATTATTTCTTACTTTGACAATGTTTCTTTTAGAATCATCATATTGAATAAGCCTAATTAGTCCAATATTTCTCTTTTGTACTTCCAGGGGTCCTTATAAAATGTCCAAAAATTTGATTGAAGTCAGAAAGATTTAATTTTGATATATGAGACTATTAAAACAAGACCATTTTATTTTTTGCTAGGTAAGACTTTTGAGGCTATGGTTTGTTAAGTGGCTGTGGAAAGCATCAAGTCATTATACTTTTTGAAAACCCTCTTAATCTATTTATTATTTTTGAGGGGTTCAGGATACAAGTTAGAGCCAGCCAGAGGACTTTAAATTTATTCCTGTTGCTCCACATCCCAGAGTAAGAGTCTTTTGAGGCCCTAACCAAATGAGTAATAGTGGCCACATTCAACCCTAATATTTCTTTGTGGCTTTCATTAAGGTAGAGAGAAAACTGTTCAGCAGTCACTTTGTGACTAGTCATTAAGATTCTTTTTCTGGCATGATATTTAACTCGAATTGAGAGAAAATTATCTAATATTCCTTGGAGACCAATTGCTTTCAACTAGACTACTTATTAAATAATTCCGGTTCAGAACTACAATTGTTACAGGCACCTTCACCATCACTTCACTAAGAACAAGTACATTTCTATTTCAACTAAGCATTAAATTCTGTAAATTAATCCTAGCTCTATGGGGTTGGGAAATAGTTTTTAGAAAGTGATTGTACTCTGTTCCCTGACTTTCACTGATGAGCAGTGAATACCTTTACTCACTTTGACCTTGATATCCCAGAGGGATCTTAATGATATGTAATCTGTTTAAGTCATTATAGACATTTTCACACAGTTTCCACTTCCTCTCCCTTTCTCATATCTTGCCAAATATTTCCAGTTGCCTTCTAATCACAAATTCGAAATTGAATAAGGGAATTATGTAGGAACTAAGACAGTGGTCTGCTTTTGAAAAGTAAAGTAATCTGGATATTAACTTAGACATTTATAAATATGCTTGATTAATAAATGGATATTTGTCATATCCAATATGTTAGATATTATAAATACTATTGATTACATTAAATCACCAGGAAATAAAATTATCTTCATTTCTATTGAGTTGAGCCAATGAAATTGCTCTTTTTGTAGGCAGTATTACATGGTTCACCTTAATATGGTCAAAGTTTTATACACAAAAATGAAAATGCTTTATTTCGCAAGGGAAAGCATTCTTTCACCAAATTTACATAATTTTCTATTCATACTAGAGAGTAATTAGTGGCAAACTTACTTCCAGGGAGGGGTTGTCTAAACACATCTCTTTGAATATATTCAACAAATAAATAATCATATCTAAAGGCCTGTTGAAAAACTACTTTCTTGTGCTTTGTCTAGTAGGAGTGATTAGTAAAACCATTTAGATGATTGAGTGAACTATCTTCTATCATGTCAATGAAAGTCGGAAAACACACACACACACACACACACACACACACACACACACACCATGAAGATGTTATGGTGGTGGAACCTATTGTTTAAACAAGAGTTAATTAGAAACTTCATTCAATCACAATGTTTATGTTTTTTTTTTGGATCTGAATTAAAATAAACCATTAACAACAATTACAGAGTCAGATATTTTAATACTGACATGATATTTGATATTAAGAAATTATAGTTACTTGTTCTGGTCTCAATACCTTTCTTTATGCTATTCTCCTTTCTCCTTTTTCTTTCTCTACCAAATCACTTTGTACTCAAATCCTTCCTGTGTGTCAATGCCTATTTCAAATGACAATTTATCTACAGTGTTCTTTGTTCTCTAGTTTGTGAAAGTCAACACTGCTTGCCCACCCATTTATCTGACTGTACCTCTTTTTTGTCTTAGAAACTCATATATGTAGGTATAATGAATACATGAAAAATATAATCCTACAAAAAGTACAAAAAAGAAAAAGAGAAGGAAGACTCAGCCAAGATAGAACCCAGAAGGCCCGGTGGAATATTTTACCAGGATCTTGAAAGGGATGGGCTGTTTTTAATCTCTAAATTCTTCACTCTTTTCCGTCCTTCAAGCAACCACAGTTCCTTTCTAAAACACAAGCCTGATGCTAGTTGCCCACTGTAAAAGATTTCTAGGCTCCTCATCATCTGTAGGACAGAGTCAAAATTATTTAGCATGGCATCCACATATTTAGTACACTGCCCATATTTTAAACTTTGTGTAACACCACTAATACCCTATAAACTTCAGTTATGCCTAATCATTTATAATATGCTAGACATACCTGTCTCAGGTACGCCTCAGGCCTTTGTACATAATAGTTTTGGGTTTTGTTATTTTTCTTTTCTTTCTAATATGGAATCTCCTTTCCTTCTGGGGAGTTACTTCTACATTCAGCTACAATGCTTCTTTCCCAGAAAAGATTCTTTTGACCTTCTTGTTCTCCAGGCAGGGAAAGATTTTTCTGCTCCTATTGTGTCTTATACATATCTCTATTATAGCTAGTGATTTAACTTCACCAAGTCTTAGTTATCATCTCTGTAAAATGCAAAGAAGGGACCAGAATGATCTTTAAAGTCACCTCCAGCTTTAATGGTCTTTAATAGCTCCTACTCCTGAGAGAGGACATTCAAGGGCCGTTCAAGGGATCATCTGGCAAATAGTAATTAAGCCACAACTGACACCACCTATTTATGGCTTTTCTTGTTTATTTGGTTGATTTTATTAGGTTTTGTTTTAATTTTTATGTTTGTTTTTGCCATCTATACATTTTAAATTATTATGTTCTCAATTCTGTCACTTTTTTCCTATGGTTGCTGAGTTTAATATCATGGTGATAAAATCTTAGGACTGTAAAAATACGCATTTATATTTTTCTAGTATTTAAATGGTTTTGTTTTTTATGTACTACATTTTAACATCTGAAATTTATTTGCCTTTAACTAGTGAAGTAGGAATCATGACTTTTCTTTAAAAGACTAGTCAGTCATCATCAGATTATTGATTAAATATCTGTAGGTCCTTCAAACTATTTTAGATAACATTTATAATCTGTTAAATTTCATACAGGTGAGTTTATCTGAGATACACATTTTTGAAATTCGAGGACTTGTTTATTCTTATGTTAATATAAATTTCTTAAAAATATATTTTTCTTGTTCTAAGTAATTTGTTTCTGTTCTGGTGGAACACATTATTGTTAGATCTTCTTTTTTTACTCCTTTTAAAGTAAAACGGGAAAAAGTATTAGATTTGGTAGCTAGCTTCCTGGTTTGGATGCAAAAAGTTAACAATTCTTTAAAAATGCTGGGCCAAGGGAATATTATTAATTTAATTTTAGTATTTAATAAGTCTCCTGTGTATGCAGTGTATGCATGTGAGCACTTCCATTGTATTAGGCAACATGCTAAATAATTTATATAGTTTATTTTATTCAATTTTCACAATAACTCAGTGAGCTAGGTACTACAATCCTTTTTTGTTTTCTCTTTTAACACATGAGGACACTAACACTTAAGATATTTAACTTGCCCATGGATGTAGTAAATGGTGGAGACGACATCTTACACAGGCCAGTCTGGTTTCATAACCAGTGTCTTCTTAAAATATGTTCATTTTATCCTTTTCATCAGCTTGATTTTGGATTCTCAAAATTAAACTAACTGCTAAACTGATTCCATCTGAGATGCTGAATTTTCTGTTTGAAGAATTGAGGGCCGAGCGCAGTGGCTCACGTCTATAATCCCAACACTTGGGGAGGCCGAGGCGGGCAGATCACAAGATCAGGAGATCGAGACCATCCTGGCCCATACGGTGAAACCCCATCTCTACTAAAAATAAAAAAATTAGCTAAGCATGGTGGCATGTGCCTGTAATCCCAACTACTCAGGAGGCTGAGACAGGAGAATTGCTTAAACCAGGGAACTGGAGGTTACAGTGAGCCAAGACTGCACCACTGCACTCTAGCCTGACAACAGAGTGAGACTCCATCTCAATAAAAAAAAAAAAAAAAAAAAAAAAGAATTGACAAGTGAGAAGACTAGTAGAAGGAAGAGGAAAGCTGGAGTGAGACAGAAGTCAACACAGTTACGATTCCATTTAAGTTGGTATATTTAGTCTCACTTCAAGTTTGTTGACACACAAATAGACATCTATAGAAAAGCAGTCATTTCAAGTTTGTTGACACATAAACAGAGATCTGTAGAAAAGCAGTCATTGCTATATCTTATTCAATTAATGTACATATAGACTTTTGTGAAAAGCAGATTATGTCTCCTATGATATTTGTATAAGAAAAAGATGAAAATGTATAATGTTAAAAAACATAGAATGGATTCTGATGGCTACGCTTAATGAGCATATCTAGTACAAATAATACTATTTTGTAACTTTATCAGATATAGATTTGTTTTAACAGCATAAAAGAAACAATCTAGACTGGGTGTGGTGGTTCACGCCTGTAATCCTAGCATTTTGGGAGACCAAGGCAGGTGGATCACCTGAGGTCGGGAGTTCCAGACCAGCCTGACCAACATGGAAAAACCCCATCTCTACCAAAAATACAAAATTAGCCAGGTATGGTGGTGCATGCCTGTAATCCCAGCTACTCAGGAGGCTGAGGCAGGAGAATTCCTTGAACCTAGGAGGCAGAGTTTGTGGTGAGCTGAGATTACGCCATTATATTCCAGCATGAGCAGTAAGAGCGAAAAAAAAAAAAAAAAAAATAAGAAAAAGAAAGAAACAATCTGATGAGGTGTTTGGGACCCATTTTGCAGGTCCACATAATAGTTCCACACCCATACCCATCACCATTCCTTACGTTGTTGTTTTCACAATGACAAATTTTAATGACTGTTGTCATGGCTATTGAAATGGGTATTGAAGTGTAATGAATACCTAAAACTATAGACTATGGCGTAATGGAAACACAAATTGTTGCTTTCCATAACGGTTTTTTTGTTTGTTTGGTTTTGAGACGGAATCTCACACGGTCACCCAGGCTGGAGTGCAGGGGAGCCATCTCTGCTCACTGCAACCTCCGCCTCCTGTGTTCAAGCAATTCTCCCATCTCAGGCTCCAGAGTAGCTGGGATTACAGTCATGCACCACCACACCCTGCTAAGTTTTGTGTTTTTAGTAGAGATGGGATTTAACCATGTTGACCAGGTCTCAAACTCCTGGCCTCAAGTGTTCCACCCACCTCGGTCTCCCAAAGTGCTGGGATTACAGGCATGAACCACTGCACTGGGCCTCCCATAGCTTCTTTAATATTTATTTGGTAGAGGCTATTGTCTCCTGGTCCTCAATGGGAACTTGGGCAGCATACCTGTGACTTCTCTTTTCACTCCTACAGACTAAGCAATTCTACAGTTACTTTCTCAATTAAGACTATCTATTCCAAAATATTAATCAATACTTTCATCCTTATTCAAAGGTAAAACTTACAGTTGAGGCCACTGTTTGGCAGCCAACTTCTTCCAGAAAAAGCATCCGATGGCTTTTGTCCTTTTTCTGCTCTGCCTGCACAGCTTTCTTACTATAGCTTTTGCTACTCCAGGATTGGCAGTGGAGAGGGAAGAAGAGAGAATGGAAACACAAGAATTTCTTTGGTGAAGATGGCCTGGGACCTGCTAGAAGAAGCCACACTTTATCCTGGGTTCTTCTAATATTCCCATCACTAGTTTTCCTCCAGTAGAAACTCTTTGCTATTCCCCAGGTTGTCCAGTCCTTCCAGCCCTGGTTTTACTGGTAGCTTGTTCCACTCAATCTTGGTTCTTAAGAATTCTTCTCACTCCCAGGTCATTTTCTGGAACAGAACTTAAAATGGTCCCAGACCTCTTCTTTGTATCCTATACGGCCTACATCTGGTCCAGCAAAAACTTTCACGCATGCTTTGCTCAGACACAGAGAGAAGGCAAGCTGTTTCCACCACAAAAACAATTAGCCTATTCTTACTCTCCAAATTTCTTAGGTGGGAGTTAATACTATACTTTCTATTTCTCTCCTATTACATGGGTCATATAATAAACTCCCTACATACCATAGTGGAAACCTCCCTCACTGCATTTGAGATGAGGGCAGGTGCCATACTTTTCCCTGTGGGGCAAGAGGAGGAGGAGAAGGAGGTTACTGCACAGCTTTTTCTGTAGACACCATGGCCTCAAAATACTGATTTTCTCCCCTCTCCTGTTCTCTCTCAACTGCCATCATATTTACCCCCATATACTAATGGGGAAGAGTGACTTTCAATAAACAATTTTATAAGTAATTTTTATAAGTAACAAGTAATTTAATAAGTGCTTCTTGAGAATTCAGGGTGATGTAGGCCTAAGTTGGCATCATAAAAAGCCTGTGGAAGAAGTGATAATAGAAACTTGAATATGAGTAAGATTTAGCCAGATAGAGAAGATGCCAGAATCTTCCAGGTAAATGAACAGATCGGAGAGATAGCTTGGGGAGTCCGCAGAACAGAGACAAACAATGCAAGAAGTAAGCTGGAAGGGGAGGAAGGGCCAGATCATAGGCTGTCCTGTGAGCCACTTTAAGGAGTCTGTTTCTGTTCTAAGAACAAAGGGAAATTTTTGAAGGGTGTTAAACTGGAAAGTCACACAATCATGGAGGCATTTTTAGAATTACTATGGCAGTAGAGTGGAGAATGGATATGAGAGGAGCAAGGCTAGAGGCAGCCAGATCAGTAAAGGGGTTAAAGAGCATTTTGCTTGAAATAGAGTTGTGGCCCACACTATGAGGTGGCAGCGGAGGTGGGGAAAAGTGGGACTTTTAGGATGTTACTAGGAGGAACATTATCAGGCCTGGATGACTGGATATTTAGATTGGTCCAGTCCAGGGTTAATTTGGTCCAGGAATTAATTATGACTTCTGATTTTTTATTTGGAAAACTGTAGATTGTTTTATGCCTTACTAAAAGAGAAATTTTGGAGAAGTAACAGATTTGGAGAGGGAAATGATATGTACCATTTTATTTTGATTGATTGAGACAGGGCCTCACTCTTTCCCAGGCTAGACTGCAGTGGCATAATAATGGCTCACTGCAGCCTTGAACTCCTGGGCTCAAGAAATCCTGCTTTGGCCTCTCAATGTGCTGGGCTTTAGACATAAGCCACCACACCCGGCCTATATACTGTTTGAGAAAAGCTATAGTTGTTATGGAAACTCCATGTCTGGTCCAGGTCCCGTTGGTCCCGGCACAGAATGCCCATCACTGAGACAACAAGTATTGTCAGGAAAGAAAGTTTTTTTATTTGGGTGATGTCAAATGGGAGAACAGAATAATAATCTCAAATTCACCTCTCTGAGCAACTCAAATTGGGGTTTTTATATAGCAGGAGAAGAAATGTTGCTACATTGTTGAAAGAAATTAGGGAGGGGTAAGGGAGTAGTGGTAATGAATGAGGAGTCTGGCATCACTCTCTGGATGTGGTTTTAGTACCTTGCCTGTGGGTCAGTTTCCTGAGGAAGGAAGTCAGATGAGACAAATACAAGTTTCAAGTCTTAAGACCAAAAGAGTCCATTTCTGTGTTTATTCTAAAATCCATAAACATCATTTCTATTGGACAGTTGGGCTGGTTTCACCTTTTAAGTAACTTTTAGACATTCAGTAAAATTCGGTTAGATATTACTTCTATTTTACATATAAGAAGACTGTGTTAGTCAGGGTTCTCTAGGGGGACAGAACTAATAGGATAGATGTGTATATGAAGGGAAGTTTATTAAGCAGTATTGACACACAGGATCACAAGATGAAGTCCCACAATAGTTCCACAATAGGCTATCTGCAAGCTGAGGAGCAAGGAAGCCAGTGTGAGTCCCAAAACTTCAAAAGTAAGGAAGCCACCAGTGCAGCTTTCAGTCTGTGGCTGAAGGCCCAAGAGCCCCTGGCAAACCACTGGTATAGGTTCAAGAGTCCAGAAACTGAAGAACTTGAAGTCTGATGTGTGAGGGTAGGAAACAACCAGCATGGGAGAAAGATGAAGACTGGAAGACTCAGCAAGTCTGCCCTTTCTATCTTCTTCTGCCTGCTTTATTCTAGCTGCACTGGCAGCTGATTAGATGGTGCCCACCTACATTGAAGGTGGGTCTGCTTCTCCCATTCCACTGACTCAAATGTTAATCTCCTTTGGCAACACCTTCACAGACACACCAAGGAATAATACTCTGCCTCCTTCAATCCAGTCAAGTTGACACTCGATATTAACCATCACAAAAACTGAGACCACAAATAATATAAGCGTTAAGGTCAAAATCTGAACCTAAGTTTGACTCTGTGTCCCAAATTATTCTTTTTTCTAATCTGTGTGTTATAATTTAAGAATGATACTTTAATAATGATAATCCTGAGAGGAAACAATATTTTTAAATGTTAATAAAATTTAAACTACTGTAAAATTTAACCTTGCAAATAAATAGGACATGATGAGTGAAAGCAAATCAAAGTCTATGGGGGAAGCCATAGTGAAGAACTGAGGAGAAAGTGACTACATTATAGTTTAAAATAAGGTTGTTTTGCATTCAGATTTTCTTTAAATTGTGTGTGATAACTTACCAAACCCCTGTGCTTCCACGATCATTGAAAGAATTTTTGTTGTCATTTGCTTTCTCATTTGAGCTCCTGTAAGAAGTGATCTCATGTATAAGGCAAACATAACATCAATTTTTATTATATTATGAAAATTGCTGAAAATTATTCTTTAAATGAATAGGTTTGAGAACTTTAAAAATAAGTTTTAGTGAATATTATGTGACTTCATGATGTTTAAATAAAACCTCTCAGATGATAACAATTTGCTCTTATGTCACTTTTAATTCCCACATCTAAAGCTATCTTATACATTTAATACTTAAAGCACTTAAAAGAATTACTTAAAGAGTATTTTAAAGACATTACTTTAAAATACTTAAAGAAATTAAATGATTTGTATGTCAATATGAAATCACAAGCAGAACAAAGAAATAAAATGCCAGACTCCGACACCACCCAAATATTACCTTTCAGAGCTTAGAAGAGTTCCCTTTTAATTTCTGAATAGGAGGTGTAGGCATTCTTTCTAAACATGTCTGTAGATTTGGGGGAATATTGCCAAAGAGCAAACACTTGGACTCTTCATGACAGTGTCTTTGTTCTCTGGAAGATGATCTCTATTCCAGTTACAGTATTGCTTTGCTACAAAAAGGCTGCTCTTTTATATTCCCTGGTTGTTTATGATGGAAGCTGGCAGGTGTACCTTCTCTAGTTGTTCATAAGTCAGAAATACCCATTTTCTGGAGGTGGGTTGGTGTTGGTAGTAGTGGTTATTTTTGCCTGTATTGTTTAAGAATCTCAGATTTAAAGCAACAAAAAAACAAGTATTCAGTTCTTAGTTATCAAAAAGTAAAAGAAAAAAAGATAGGCTAAAAGTGAATGAGAATGATACAACATCCCTAATCACTGATCCACTCCAGCCTGGGCAACAGAGTAGGTCGCCATCTAAATAAATAAATAAAATTAAATTAATATGAAGGAGAATCTTCAAGAATGGACAAATGGAGAATTAGAAGTAAGTTAAGGTTCTTTTTTTATTCTTGACAAATAGTGTGATTTTTGTGAAACGTATTTTGTAGTTTCATCCTATCCACATCCATTTAGATAAGTTATTGAGACTAAAGAGAATAATTTAGAAGTTTTGTTTTGATTAATCAGTTGATATTCATATATTATTCAAACTCATATATATTTGAGTTAACATTGCTGGATAATTTGTAAAGTGTGGGTAGATTTTGTTTAGCATAAATAATGTTAGAGGTAGAAAATTTTTAAAGTTTTTTTTACTTCATTTTAAGACAACAATATATAATATGCAGTTAAAATTCAGTGTAACTTTTCTCTTAAAATTATGTTCTTTTTGGGAGAAGAATGGCTATTATATGGAATAGAGAATCCAAAAATAATTCATCTTTTGTATGAATTATTTTTGCTCTCAGCTCTTTGTGCTTGTTTTCTATAGTAAGCTTCCAAATTGGGAAAATAAATTGGCATATAATCAGTATATCCAAGGTAGATGGACTCCAAGATATGCAGAATTCTACAAGGTTAGGCAAAGCAAATCTTGTATACTTTTGAATCATTAATTTACCTTGAACTTTTGGGAGAACAAACAGCTTACCATGACAACTAGCAAACAGCAAATGTTGCATGACTCTTAGGATGAAATATAACTAGGTGCAGAAATTTTTCCATTACATCTGATAGATTTGTGCCATGCCCCTCAAATCTCCTGGCTTTAAGATTTCCCACTCCATTGCAATGGCAAATAGACAATTTGGTGGAAAAAATATAAGAATCACTGGACTGTAATAGACATCTTTCTGTACAATAGAATGTCCTATTAATTGATGAATATGAAGGTAAATGATAAATATATCAATACTGCCAAGTAGTAGTAAATATATAAATGTAAACTCACATGGGAGTGATATCAGATCTAGACCATCCTATACTTTTCTTTAGTGTTCTTTTCAAAACTGTACACATTTAACTTGTAAACAGCAAAATACTCCCTTGCTAGATTTATTGTTGCGTAGGCGGTAGGGTCAGAAAACTGAACTTCTCTAGCTGTACTACCATTTACTATGTGCAAACGTGGTTAATGGCCTTCACCTTTCTGGGGCCTAGGTCCCTCGTCTGTAAAGTGAAGGGATTAGTTTATTCTCCTAGGTGTCTCATAGTGCCAAACTGCTGTGGTTCTGTTTCCTTTTGCTTTTTTATTATGTCTCATAAAATATTAGTTCTCTCCAATTTTAGATTTCCCATATTTCTATTCAAAAACATTATTTTCAGATTCTCTTCTCCACTTTTCATGTCCAAAAAAAATTAACATGGATTGGGTTTCCCATCTTTACTCGTTTATCCAAATTGTCGTCTTCAAGGGCAAACTGTGAATCATGAGAATTGAGACAGCTTGAATGAGAGAATCCCTGAATACCACTGAGTCTAAGATATTTTATTCCATAGAATATATTGGTGATACAAAGTAGGAGAGTTTGACATCTCTGTCCTTGTGGTTAGAGATATAGCTACAAATGTTCATCTCTGTCAGGGATATATATTACTTCATTTGTAAATGAAGCACTGGGAAATGTGAAGTTCCCTTTTGAAGTTAAGAGCTGATTGTCACTCTTGGTTATTTCAGCAGACTACTTTGATTTTAAAAGCTATTCTTGGGCACAGTAGAGGTTCATTCATCTGTAAGGACAGGAGAAAGAAGCCTTTTCAGGTTCATCTATCAGCCTTAAGTCTTATTGAACTTTCATGTTGGTACTGTTCAATCTCATTTCCAGATATGATCCACTCTTACTTAATCCTCCCTGAGGCAAAAGCTTCAATGGTAGCTTGGATCTTCTGACGATGCTTTTATGGGGGGAATGGGATTTGGAAAGCGATTGATCATCGTACAACCATATATTACCAAAACTAAAATGTTACTTTTATTTTGTCTTTCTTTTACTTGTTGAGACAGAGTCTCCACTCTCTTCTATTGCCCAGGGTGGAGTACAGTGGCATAATCTTGGCTCACTGCAACCTCTGTCTCCCAGGTTCAAGTGATTCTCATGTCTCAGCCTCCCAAGTAGCTGGGACTGCAGATGTATGCCATATGCCTGGCTAATTTTTGTATTTTTAGTAGAGACAGGTTTCACCATGTTGGCCAGGCTGGTCTCAAACCCCTGTCTTCATGTGATCTGCCTGCCCTGGCCTCCCAAAGTGCTGGGATTACAAGCATGAGCCACTGCACTCAGCCTAGTTTTATTTTCATGTAGTATATTTAATTGCCATACCAAGGGAATCCAAGTCCCAAAGGTCAAGCTGAGAAGATAATTACCAATATTTTTAGGCGAGATTCATATAACATAATTTTTTTTGGTCAATAAACAATTGTGAGAATAAGGCATTTTAAGCTTTTGATGGCTATTATGCTAACTGTTATTACATGATGGGTAATGAAGTGTCAGAGGCCCATTAGATCTTTGACCCTATTGCTGCCAGACCCTGATGATACTGAATTCCTATCTATCCCATCAAAAACAACACATAACAATTGTAACCATGAAGAAAGAAAAAAAAGAAAGAAAGAAAATATTTTTTTCAGCTGCAATCAAGGTCATTTATGGTTCCTTTTTCTATGATTAGGACTTTGGGACATAAAAGATTCCCTGAACCATAAGGGTATCAGTTTAAGGAGGTATGGGAGTAAGATCCTCCAGATGACATATTAGCAGACCATAAGCATTGCATCCTTTTGAAGCTTTGTACTAACATCAAAAGTTTTATTAGGAATTGAGAATTTATGTAGTCTTCAGAATGTAAAAGAAAGTGTTATAAAATCTAGTAAATGTTAAAATTTATTGTAATATAAGAAGAGTAAACCTGAATATGGGAGAAAAAAATTAGAAACCATTAGTTATAATAATTCATTGTGAAAGAAACACAGTAACTCTGATATGAAATCTGTTTCAAAAGGGGGAGGGTTAGGTAGACTAGAAAAAAACTCAGTACTTCAACTAAAAGGTGGCAGAAATATCGGCATTGAAAGAGGAGTTTGGTTTTCTTATACAGAATAAAATAAACTTACATCTTGAATAATGGCAAGAGTCCAAATCAGCTACAGGTGATTATAAAATTAAAATTTATTTTTTGAGTTGTAACTTTTATATATGCTTGAAATTTTATGTCTGTATTTTAAAAGACTATAATCCAATGAAGCGAATTTCACAGATCTCATAAGTAAAATGGTATAATGGAAAAACATACTATTGGGAGCTGGGACACTACCATGTAGTACTAAGTTGGACACTGATTAAATTTATGACCCTAGACAATGCACATAAAGCACTAGGAATAAAACAACAAAAAAATTAAGACCTTTTCCAGATCAAATATTTTCTGAGAAGCTGTAGCACCTGATGATTATGAACTTTATATGACATGTTTTCCAAAGAACATAAAGAAAAATAACCTTTAAGCTAATAATAGGGAACAATGATAATATTTAATATTTATTGAGTGATCACATTATGCTAGGCACTGTGCTAAGTGCTTTATATTAAATTTTTCATTTTATCCTTCTGGTAACCAGACAAGATAGGTACTGCTGTAATTTTATGGCTGCAAATAGGCTTAGGAAGATTAAATAACTTGTTCAAGGTCACAAAGGTAGTAAGTGTTGGAGCAGGGCCTGATTCAACAGTCAGGTTCTCACTCTCTAATTCTAATTTACTTATTCTTTTGCTTTTAACATGCATACTAGGAACCCTATTTATGCCAGCTAAAATAGTAGGCATCTTAACTGCATATAAATAATTAAAATCAATATAAGATCCTTATTTACAATGTATTAATCATTTGAATTTGGAGCGAGAGTATCACATTATTACAGCTAACATTTTACCTGAAATCCGTGTTAATCTTGGTTGCATTTTGATACCTTTTGCACTTTAATATCTGTCAGTAGACCAAGTTACATCTGATATAATGCATTGCCTACCTGTTTGCTCTACGGAGAGATTCTCATTTATTAATGGTGAGATACACTTCATTTTTCTAGCACAATTTAGAAACAAATGCAGGTTCTAACACAGTTTACCAGAAGTTGGGAGATTATTTTTGACCTGAGGCAAAATGAACAGTGTACCCATGTGAAAGCATGAGAGTTGGATCTTTGTCAACTTAAAAATATCAAATCACAGTTAAGGAGTTTGAAAGTCATAGGATTATAGCTGAACTAATTGTCACTTAAGTAAAGACTTAGTTGCTTTTCTATATCAAGTCAAAGGTAACTTGTTTATCATTACTTTCGAAGCACAAATGTACTAATAGTCCTAAATGGCATTCTGATGTTGGCAGGGCCCATCTGGCTCTTCTCAGTGAAGAGGCAAGTTTCTGCATATGAGACTATAGTACTCAATAGATTTTCCTTCGCCTCACAGCTAAAGAAACTAAGCTGAGACAACAAAAGTCATTTTATTGGCATAGGCCTTGCTTGTAAAATGAATTCCACTTTTCTTCCATAGCTCATAATGTTTCTCCAAAGTAATTATCTAAAAAAGATTTAGTTATCTTATAAAATATAGACTAAACAACAACTGAACTAGTTTGCAATATAGATGCAGCAAATGATCACAATGGTAAACCATGTGGACGACAAGAATTTTGGAGGCATTAAAATTGTATTCCAATTAGTTCCGAAGTTTATTTGAACTAAAGTAAGTCTTTAACCAAGGAGCGAGATCCAATTTCCTTACAGGAAACTTCAAAAAAGCGTACTAAAACCACAAAGAAAGATTATAGGCCCTTAAGGGAAATGTTATGTAGATTAAATGCCAACTGGACAAGTCAGATTGAAGGATAGGTTTTTGATATGTAGCATAAAGAAAAACAAAAAGAAAAAATAATAACAGAAAGCACCTGGTTGCTATCATTGAGCAGTATACTGTCATATGTAGCTACACAATAGTGCATGATTTTATTTTATGTTCCCAATTTCCAAAACTTCAAAGCCTCCATGAAAACTTAATTTGAAGTATTTGTAAAGTAATTCATAATGGCTATATTTCAGCTAGAATCTAATGTAGTCTAAACAATTTTACTGTAAAGTATGGAAAATTTTAATCTTTAAAACAAAAAAGATCAGCATGTAGAAAGGAAAGTTCCTGCAGTGTCTTATTGTGTTACATAGATTTGCAATTCTTTATCATAGAAGCAAAATGAAAATAAATTAAAACTTGCCAATAATGTCGATTTATTTCTTCAACCATCACCAATTTGAGCACTTACCCATTCTGAATTTGAAATCAAAATGCTTTGAATACAGCTTATGAGCTCCTTTGTTTAGGGTGGGGTGGGGGAGAACCACTAAAGCAAACTGAAATAAAAAAGGAGATAATAGAGCTTGGAAGCAACCTCTTGGCAAAGAGGAGCAAGAGCAGTGGAATAATTTAATTGCTCATCAGCTAATTATACGGTATTATAATGTTAATGTGTCTTCATCATGACAATGTAATAGGTATAGATTGAAGCATATGAAAAAGAAAGTGTTGATGCAGTAATTATAAGTAAGAGTGGAGCTGTTATAGTAATTATAACGCTTCATCGGGTAATTAACGTATTGTTCAACTTGAGATGGGGAACAAAGAGTGAAAAAGTTAAATATTGAAGGACATGCCTTTGACACTCCAGAGACGTCTTTGAGCTTCTGCAGAGAATAGGATATTCTATATTGATACTGTTATTTTCTGCTTCCGTTTTTCATAATTTACCATTTTTTAGTCACGTAAGCTTTGAAAGAACACAGTAATTTGGGTATGAGATGCTACTTTTTTTTTTTATGTAATATGATCCATGTTGCTACTATTTCTTTTTTCAATTTTATCTCATTTTGTATTCCTCAGGTCATTAAATGAGCTAAAAACTTTAAAATTAAGCTGGCTGAAAATTAAATAATGTTTTTGAACAATTCTGTAAACTAAAGATGGTGATAATTATTCTTTAACACACCTGAGCAGTTCCTTCTGAGAGAGGATTAGTACTTTCCCTTTTATTTTAATACCAATGGGTAGCCTGAATTGTTTTATACTAATTAGCTTAGATATGTCTGCTTACATTAAAGACCTCAGGATAGATTATGAAAAAAAACAGCAACAACTAAACATTGGCAGCTAGTGGTAGGCAGTTATAATTTTGTAACCAGTTTACCATTTTTCTAAAATAACATATGCTACACTTTTCTAAATGTTTTACATATATTAACACATTCAATTTCCACTTTTTTGGTTGTTACTGTTATTGATCCATTTTACAGATGGAAGTACCTACTGAGGCTGAGAGGTTAAGTAACTTAGTCAAGATCACATATCTCCTGCTGATAGAACTGGGATTTGAACCAAGAAGTCTGTTCAGACTCTGCTCCTGCTCCTGGTTGTAGATTTAGGAGCTTGTTAAAAGACCTCTCCTGAAAGATTTCTGTATTCAGATTAGAACAGAGTAGTTAAAAGAGATTTAACTGATAGGTGAAAGGTAAATAGGCTCTGGATAGGCAGAAGAGAAGAAAGCAATTAAATAAGCAAAAGTTGAAGAAGGCAAAGAGTAAAGATCAATCTTACTGTGGTGAAAAGCCCATGAAGCAGAGCCCGAGGACAAAAGACTACAGTCTTAGAGCAGGTCACAAACAGCCTGAAGGCCAAAATCAGAAGTTCACAGAGAAGCTCATTAAGTTGTACTACTCAGTGTATATGAATTTCCCAAATGCTTATGATAAACACTTACCGGAGCTACCATGCTAGGTACGGAGGTGAATATAGGGCAACTGGCAGAGAGGAGTTAGAAATAGTGATGCCCTACTACTCTAAATTGTTTTTAAATTAACCAAAAAAGGCTAGATTTGTGAGACTCTTATCCCTGCTGAAGTATTTTGTTAGTTTGAGATAGTAAGCTGCAAAGCCATCAGTATTATTTCATATGTTCTTTTTAGAGAACTGCACTTTTCAATTCTGTTCTTATCATTGTTCATATCAGTTTGTGTTATAAGGTGAAATAAACCACATAAATGAGGAAAAATATACAAGAAATTTATTTCTAAAAATCATTAGAAAAGGAAAAAAAAAACACTACTATAATTTTTCAATTCACCAAATAGTAGTGTCTGTTACTTACCATTAGAAAAAATTAGACAGTAACATAAACTACTTAAAAAGTAACATATATTTTTAAAGAAAGCAAAATTAAAACAAAAAGACTCATAATCTAGGTACTTCCAACTTTAAAAAAGACTAAACTGATTGAAACATTGAATTATCATTTAAAATATTTATACAACTGGCATGCCCTTTGAAGGTGTCTACTTCCATATTTTATGATTTATTTAGCTACTTGAAATTAAGAAAAAAATACCTGAACATAAAAAAAAAAAAGTTCACTTAAATTTGGCAAAATATGTACTTATGCAGTTTCCACATAAATCTATTAGAGGTGGAAGACTTTGGACATATTTTGTTATTTAGCATGCAGCAAAAAATAAGAGATTATGGTTGGAATGACATGGATTCCTCTTTTTTTCTTTTTCTTTTTTTGGTGGTAGGCATTTGTGTGTGGCATCTCTCTAGGAGAAGAAGCACAGGCTTTGGAGTCAGAACAATCCGATGTGCTGACTCTGTTAACCTCTCCGAACTTTATTTTCCCTATTCTGAGAGAGGTAATAATAATTTCTGTGTTTCAAAGTGGTTGAAAATTAAGAGTACATATAAAATGGTTATCACAGAAGCTGGCACATGATAATTGTTCATTTAAAGCTGGCGATGATTATTACTATTCAGCGTAAGCGAGTTACTGAACAATGCTTAGCACTACTTAATAAGAAGTTCTCAAAAGTTTAAATTAAATCTATGAAATTATGTTGTGACTTTCTTTTAAAGTATTAATTATAGCTGTCCTCAATCTATAATGAAAGAGGTACTAAGCATTAAAGAGGCAAAATGTAGCCATGTAAAGTATCCTCTCTTCAAGATCCTTCACAAAGGTGAAGAATTGCAGTTGTCAGAGGTTAGTTCAACCATATATAAAAAGGAAACTAGTGCTATTAGTAACCCTTCAAAGAAAATTTTATAATTCAAAGGCAATGAACAGAAAGTATACAATCATTATTCTTCTGAAGCATAGTTATAGTTCATATAAAACATGTGTATATAGGATTTATTAGTGATTCTCTTCTATTTCCTCTGCTAGGCTGGGTATCATGAAAGTAGAAATTTCTTCTTTCATTTTTAGGTCCTCCAAAACTAGTATAGCACCTGGAATATAGTAAGTACTAAATACATATTCACTAAATAAATGAGAAAATAAATTTTTATTTCATGGGGAGATAGAATCAAGGTTAAGAAGAATATTGACCATTTAAATTCACTACAATTCCCAAACCACCCATTTGCCAGATACCTTAAGTTTCTTTCTCTAAATAAAACCTATATCACAAAGGTTAACAATAAACACACACACATTTATTTTTACTTTATTTTTCTTCTCTTCCCCTGATCTTGCCCTAGAGAAAATGTTCATGTCCATGAAATGAGGAAAAAGCTTTAAGAAAAGGCATTTCTTTATATAACTGAGAATACAACATATTCTTCTGTTGCTCTTATTTTTTTATCTTAGTCTAGCACTTAGCTGAGCAATATTATCCATAAATACAACAAACTTGACCTTCTTCTCTGTAACTTTGACATCATGATTTCTAGATATGGTGAAAGAAGAAGAAGCTGTAACAATTCAATGGTCAGAAAAATCATTTTACTTTTCCTTGTGGAGGAGAACGAGTAACTCAATTGTTTTGAGAATTAGAACACACAAAGTACAAAAGGAAAAAAAAAGTCTCAGGTAGAATATTTTAGACATACATTTTTGAACTGTCATCCACTTTGTTTCAGTCACACACTTTGCTGGTAACCATGGGGACTCGGTAAAGGTAGAGTGCAGCTGGATACCTTAGTTGTAGTAAAAAGCCTTGGAGAAGCCTAAAAGAAGGACCATATTTGACTAGAATTATAAATTTGTTAGATTTTGCTTACTGAATCCAATTAATCACAAAGTAAATATTCAATGATATTTTTATCTAGATTTTCTCTTCATATATATAAATAAAGAGACTAATATAGAGTAGATTATATTAAAGGATAATGATTTTTATATTGTATTTATAAAAGGAGATATTTGGGGATTCTCCACATTTTTAAAGCTACCTCCTACAGGCAGGAAGTTCTCCATATTTTTCAAAAGACGCATCACATTTTTCTATATACTTGAAAGGTTATCCAATAATAACATATTTCATCACCATTTTGAAAATGATACATGGAATGTTATGGCTACTTTAAATAAATACATGATTAAGGAGCAATACTTTTTTGTGAAATAATTAAATACAAAGAAATACAATGGCTAATTTAAAAAAAAAAAAAATCCCTGAGATTCTAAGAATCATTCTCTTTTGTAGTGCCCTTTGAAGAAGTATCTTGGAAAATATTTGCTCTCATTCCCTGATGTCCATCTAAACTTTGCTGTTTGGTCTAGATGTTTTCATCTGATTAGAATTTCAAGCAGTTATTTAATGTTTATTAGATTTACGATGTTCCTTAGAAAAGTTTTGTTTTTAATTTTACTTTCATCCCTTCCCCTGACTTCAAAAAGTTTATAATTTCCACAGAACCAATCTACACATAAGAAGTTTATGTCAAAATACAAAGGCATGTTTGTCAGCAAGAGAATGTTAATCTTTGTCCAAATATTCAGCCTGTGGCATTTCTCTGTATTTGTATGCATTGGTTTATTTGTCTGCATTGGAACACCCAGTGTGTCCACTTTAACTTACATAAGGAACGTACAAATCTTGAATGTTATTAGCTAGGTGTTGTTTGTATGCTTTGGGATACATTTATAAATCATTTATACAAGTTATTGAAAAGAATAACTTTAGTGTTGTTTTGGACATGCTGTCATTACCTTTTCTTGGTAACTCTTATTATCCAGTTGCTACCTTCCTTAGGCTAAGCCTCCTGTTACATCTGTGGTCTTCCAGATATGTTCATTCTCATCTCTCAGATGTGTTCATTCTCTAACATAGCAGGGCTCCACGCTTTTCTTAGAACTTGGAAACTTGAAGACACAAAAGGTCCAGGCTAAGTGCCAACTTCCCTTTCTACACTTTGCTGATTTTTCCTAAAGTGAAATGAGTCCTTTTACTAAACAAACAAAACCTAAAACAAAAAACAAACAAACAAAAAACAAATGAAGAGCAAACAACAACAACAAAAACTCTTCAAAATTGTTTCTGATTAAAAGCTAATTGATTATTAGTGAAAATGAAAAGGAATAACATGATAGCTGAATAATTTTCTCTACTGTAGCCCCTATTTCTTTTGCCTAGAAATAGCCCTCAAATTGTTCTACCAAGTTGATAAAATCTAGCTGCATTTCTGCTATCTCTAGGATTTACTTTTCAATGTGGGAACTTAAGACGCACAATAGGAATTTCTCTGTCCTTTGTCCCCAGACTTTAGAAAAATCATAACCTTCAATCAAAGGGTAGTTGTTAGTATTTTTTTAACGGAATCTAAACTTGCATGGAATATACTCATAAGAATAAAATGTATTTGGCCAGGCGCGGTGGCTCATACCTGTAATCCCAGAACTGTGGGAGGCCGAGGCGGGCAGATCGCGAGGTCAGGAGATCGAGATCATCCTGGCTAACATGGTGAAACCCCGTCTCTACCAAAAATTCAAAAAATTAGCTGGGCGTGGTGGCAGGCGCCTGTAGTCTCAACTACTCGGGAGGCTGAGGCAGGAGAATGGCGCGAACGCGGGAGCTGAAGCTTGCAGTAAGCCCAGTTCGCGCCATTGCACTCCAGCCTGGGTGACAGAGGGAGACGCTGTCTCAAAAAATAAACAAACAAACAAATAAATAAAAGAAAATGAATGTATTTATCCATGATTTGTACTCGTCCCCCAGTGTCTGGTATAATGCTGTATGTATAAGGGTGGCTAATGCATGCTTTCTAGATAAGGATTAGCAAAAAATGTACTCTTGACTTTCTCATCAGAAACAATTGCAGCTTTCATCATGCACGTAACAAGTCAAGAAATTGAACTAGCGTTTAACTGTTTTATCTTGTCTTTAAAATCAAGTTTTGATTGGAGACATTCTCACAGTTCAGGAGAAGTCTTTGGAAAGGAACTGTTGGGATCAGTAGGCTGTCTTCTCACTGTGAACCTCAAGTAGATAGCAATGAGGTTGATAAAGGGGACTCATCCTATATTAGTTTTGTCTGATTTGTAACTGATATGAAGATTTAGCATATTAATTATTGGTATATAATGGAGAACAATTTTACTTAAGTAATACAGGAGGAATTAAGAATATATCCTTAAACTTTGGGAGGCTGATGAGGGCAGAACACGAGGTCAGGAGATCAAGACATCCTGGCTAACATGGTGAAACCCTGTCTCTACTAAAAATACAAAAAATTAGCTGGGCATCGTGGTGGTCACCTGTAGTCCCAGCTACTCGGGAGGCTGAAGCAGGAGAATGGCGTGAACCTGGGAGGCAGAGGTTGCAGTGAGCTGAGATCACGCCACTGCACTCCAGCCTGGGCGACAGAGAGAGTCTCTGTCTCTGAAAAAAATAAATAAATAAATATGTATATATCCTTAAAATGTTTACCTATATGTGTCCCAGGTAGGGTTCATACGTACAATCACTAAAAAAATGCTCTCCTCTTTTCATCTACAGGAAATCAAAAGCATAAGAGTAATCAACCTTAATTTTAGAATCAATTCAATTGATTGGCATTTTTTTATTATATGCCTGTTTGGGTCAGGTACTTTGCTAGGAATGAGGAAAAGATGAACCTATTCATTCACTTATTCTTTGAAATATTAATATAAAATTTTAATACTTATTGTATCTGCTGAGTGCATATTACATGCCAGGAACTGTTTGAAGATTCTGAAGACAAAACATTTTTGCCCTCAAGTAGCTAACATTTGCGGGAGGAAAGCACATGACACATTTCTTGTCATCAAAGTTTTTATGGTCCAGTAGAAGACAATAGCAAATGTAAAAATTGAAACACTACAGTGGCAAAGAGTGAAATGTATGTATGTGAAGACATTATTACAGAAGAGAGGGCAAAGATTTATCTCATCTAGGGACATCAGAAAAGCCTTTCTGAGGTGATGACACCTGAGCTTTGGGTTTTAAAGAATGAATATTTTGCAGGTGGATGAGACTAGTTAGAAGTGGGTGGAGGGATGAGACACCTCAGAGAGAACTAGCAGATGCAAAGCCATAGTGCTCTAAAGCAACACAGTATATGCAATCATCTATAAGCTATTTTACATTAACCCAAATGAAAAAGTTAAGTTCTGGGAGTTGAGTGGGGACAGAGGAATGAAGTAAGAACCTATACCTAAGCAGAATCAAATTATGCTAAGGAGCATGGACTTTATTCTATAGGAATTGGAAAGTCATTCATAATTTTAAGCAAAAGATTAACACAGGTTTGAATTTTTAGAGAGATTATTCTATTAATAGTGTTTCTCAAAGAGGAGAATTGAGTTGATTTATGTTCTCTGTTATTAGCCTCTGAATGAACATCATCATATATGATGCCTCTTATCTAAAGTTATTATCTAAGATATTTTCCTAATGCTTGTCAGCAGGAAATAACAGATGAGCAAGGAATTAACATAACCTAATTTTCATGGAGTCATTTCCTAAAAATTTCAACACAAACTGAATTTTGAAAAGGTGGACATTCACTTTGTTCCAGTGAAACCATCCCATTGGCTTAGTATTTTGCACCAGTCTCACATATATTTCTTATAGTCAAATGAGAGAAAAATCAGTGGATCTTTTCCAAGTCATTTATGTTTCTAAATATGTGCTATGACTATGATATAAGAGAAAAAGTCTAAAGAATCTTGACTATATTGATTAAAAAGAAACTAACATTTGTTAAACTAAAGCAATTTCCCCCAAGCTTTTATTAATTTCCATACCCCACATAATGTTATTAACTATTAAGTTTATGTACTCCCATTATCTATTTCTATAAAGAAATACATGACTCTAATTTTGATCACTTAGGAGCTTTCTGAAGTAGTCAATAAGTACAATTATTGTACTGATCACTTTGGTTTCATTTTCCCATCAATTATTATGTCTAAAGGATACTTTTTGCTTTGTCCATTAGCTAGGAATCATAACCACTATTCCTTTTTGATCCTTTGTAAGATAAGAAAATAGAGAAAACCAACAAAATGTCAGCTAATAAAGCCATATTGACTTATTAGATATTTATTTCCTTTTTATATATTTTGTCCATTAGAGTAATTTAATAGTCAAAACTAGAACTAATTGTCTGCTTTCACACAAAGTGAATGTAGGCAAAGGTAAGGAAAACGCATAACTGATATTCCCTGCAGAGAAGTCTCTCTGGAGGGACATGTAAAAATAAGAAGAAACAGATTAGTAAGCTGACACAAAGGGTTTATTTACTATGTGGGTAATTACCTTTATTATGTATACAACCAGTGGGAAGCATACTATCTTCAGATTTGCTCATAACCCCTACTGATTTTAAGAGACAAGAATAAAACTTTGCGTCTACATTTCATTAAATCTGCAATTGTTTAAAGGGTTTTGTTTTCTTCTGTAGTTGAATGAGGAAGCCTAATGATTCATTTTTTATTATGATATATTGCGATTTTTTTTTTTACAATTTTTGTGGCATTCAGTATTTTCCTTATACTATTTCATTATAGAATCTTTGCAACCTAATTTGGTATTAATATCTCTATTTTACACATGAGTAAACTCAAACTCAGAGCTGTTAAATAATTTACCAAAGATCAAATAGCTACTAAGTAGCAGAGATTATATTAAATTAAACTAAGGTCTCCATGACCTTAGAGCCTCCAACTTTAACTTATACCTAAAATGGCTTCCATGCTACTGTTTAAGTTATTACTGTTGGTAATACTTTTATTGGAAATGTTGTCCTTTGGTATGTACAGTTTTTACAATTTCCTGGATCAAAATTAAAATAACTCAATTTATTTTAAAAATATAGTTAATTTATAAATATTAAGAACCATATTATGAAGGTTACATAATTTCCTTTTCTGTTTAAATACAAATATTGGAAAAGGTTTTTTGCTTTTAATATTTTAAAATGTAGGCTCTTTGAAAAGTATATAAGGAGTTTGGTTGTTAATTGTTTCTCATCTGTTTTAATACTCTGTCATGATATTATTTTGCTTGCCTTGAGCTGCATTACAAAATTTAATAAAATATTATTTTAATAGCACGAATGATTAGCTACATACCCAGCTTCTCTTATGAGATCCCAGGGGCCCTCCACCACCTTCATGAGAAAAGTAATCTTGATATCACTAATTTGTTATTCCAAATCGCCTATCTAAAAGTGTGCAAAGAATAAAGGAAAGATTTGGGAATATAAATCAGTCTCTGACATTATCATACATTTCTGAGTAGACTAAAATGGTACCTTTACATAATTTTCTGAGTATCATTTCTCCCTGCCATGTATCTAGTTTTAAGCTGTGTTAGATAGGGCCACCAAATGAATAGACTCAATGTTACTCAATATCCTTTCCCAGTTTCCTATCAACTCTCACATAGAAGTGAAATTATTTATCTTACTGAGTTTGTTTTATTTTGTTTTGTGTTTTTTTGGTCCAGTCTTTCTTCCTTCCTTCCTTTTCTTTTTTAAAACTCCTTTTCTTTCTTCGCTGAGAAAAATAACTGAACTCCCTTCCCCTCTCATGATATTTTCAGTTCCATATAAATATTTCTTCCTAT
This sequence comes from Colobus angolensis palliatus, assembly GCF_000951035.1. Taxonomy (NCBI): domain Eukaryota; kingdom Metazoa; phylum Chordata; class Mammalia; order Primates; family Cercopithecidae; genus Colobus; species Colobus angolensis. The sequence goes on from NW_012123487.1 coordinate 8,797,490, forward strand.
TTCTTATTTCAGGAACCACTTGCTAGCCCATCTATGTCCTTACCTATAAACTTATCAAGAAGCATGCCCATATGGAAGTCTGTAGAAATAGGGTCAGCGCCAATACCACCCTCTTTCATTGAATTGTATGCTACTAAAGAAGTACTTTATTTCCTATACATATTGTATTTTGAACAAAGAAAAATGGAATTTTCTCTAAAGATTATTTTATTAAAATTATATCCATTTGTTATGATAATGCACTGATGCTTAAATATGTACTTATCAAAAGTGATAAAAGTATTAAATTAGTCTCTATCTGTTCATATTTGTTTAAATATAAAACTATGAAGCTATGCATTTTTGTAGCACCTAATTCTGATTTCAAACATATGTTGGTCTATTTTCAACTGTTATTAAAACAGCTTACTAAAATGAATAAAAGTTATGTTTCTACTGGATATACATATTTTTATTTGCAAATTTTATAATAACATACCAAAATAAACAGTCCCAGTGCCAAAATTAGAAAAAAATCACTGCCTTGCAATATTCAGTTATCTCCTCTTTTCAACCTCCCAGTAAGTGTGGAGTAAGAGAAGTTTTGTATATTAACAAATTGTTCAAAGACCTTGGCTTTTTAAAAATCATAAACAGCAGAATGTGTATATGACATTTTCATATTGCTTTCTGTAATAACATCTTGAGTTTATTAGTGGCCAATTTAATTTGTGCTAATCAGCCTAAGGCAAAAGGAGTGGGAAATTAACTTGACACATACATTTGATGTTTTTTTAGTATTTCTCAGTTTTACACTATAACCACAACATGGCAACCCAGAATAAACACACAGATCTACAGCGTCACTTCCAATTACCCCATTACTTTAAATAGCCATAACTCACTGAAAAGCCAGCCATGACTCATTTTCATCTTGGTTTTATTTGAGAAGGCCTGCATCAACATTGCATATGAAATGGCATGTTTGAAAATTGTATACTTTCATTAATGGTCTGAATCTGGATTTACAGTATATTTTCTAAAATAATATTTAGCAATATTAATATACTTGGCAGAGTCATTCTTGCTCAGGCTCAAAAGAGGCACCAAGAGACAGCAAAGTTGCTTTCCCTGCCGGCTCCTTCTTAATTCCTACTCTAAAGTCACCAGGGATTGTGCAGCAAGAAATAGTTTAGTGACTAGGGAAATTGCCATAATAATCTTTGCCATCACTTTTCTTTCCTTGAGTCTTTTCTGCATACGATTTAATATAAAGTATCAGGAAATGACATCTCTAAAAATCGTGCGATACATATCTTCAGCCATCATTTTTCTAAAGAACAGTAACCTCAAAATGTGGTCCATAGAGTTACCATTTAATTTTTTGTTCAAACTGGGACACTTTTGAAAGTGAAAGAAGTCACTATTGATAATTATACCATAGAAACAGATGTAAAATGAAATCATCCACATCATATCTGAAAGTCTGGTCATTCTATCATCAATTGTTCTACAATAGAATCATTTGTGTGATTATTTACAAATCTGAATTCCTGCAGCCCATCTGCTAAACCAGAATCTCTGGCTTTGTGGCCTGGGGGTCTGCATTTTTAAAAAAGCATTTCCAGTTGCTTCTTCAGTGTATTAAACAAATAACAATAGCTGGCATTATATAATGATTAACATGTGCAAGGCACTTTTTAAATTTCTAATATTTGTTATGTTTTAAAGCCTCACTTTAACTACCATAGAATGATAGATTGATACATGAAAAATGTAAATATAAAAGGAAATGTGGCTACTTGGAAACATTTGAATGACTGGCCAAAAGATTTACATTTTTACCTCGATTTCTGGCATCTTGCAAGAAACAACCATGATTCAATAATCTGGGATCTTGAAAAGCAACTAAATATTTGAGAAGAAAGTCGTTAGTGAAGAGATGATGTTTTAGCTGGGCCTTAAAATAAAAGATTTTGGCCGGGCGCGGTGGCTCACGCCTGTAATCCCAACACTTCGGGAGGCCGAGGCGGGCGTATCACCAGGTCAGGACATCGAGACCATCCTGGCTAACACAGTGAAACTCCGTCTCTAATAAAAATACAAAAAATTAGCCGGGCGTGGTGGGGGGCACCTGTAGTCCCAGCTGCTCGGGAGGCTGAGGCAGGAGAATGGCATGAACCCGGGAGGCGGAGCTTGCAGTGAGCCGAGATGGCGCCACCGCACTCCAGCCTGGGCGACAGAGCGAGACTCCGTCTCAAAAAAAAAAAAAAAAAGATTTTGCTGGACAAAGAAATAGCTTGGGTATAATCAGATAATCAGGGAATCTTAAAATATGTAGCATGTCTCAAAAAAGTGAGTTTTATGAAGCAGGAGCTGGATGATGGATAAGAGTGTGAAAGGTAATGAGGCTGGAATGGTAGCCTGGTGTTAAATGTCAGTGGGTTAGCCGACACTTTGGGATATGTACTCTCATTTGCCCTCCCATGTCTTTTTAGTGCTGTATTTACAATACTATGACTGCTGGCTCGATTTCAAACTACCCACAACTGATGGTCTTACCTCCTGGAACTTTGTCAACTTACAGTTGGGGCAGCTAGAAATGCTGGTGAATTAGCATCCCTCAAAGAATAGTCCACAACCAATTATTGAACTTGGTGGATTATTAACCCAGTTCCCTTGCCCATTGTGCTAAATAACTTTGAGGTACATATTCTGTAAAGGTCCCCAGGGTCCCAGCAGGATTCAATAAATGTAATTAGATTGATAAGATACTCTTTGTCACTGCTTTCTCATCTCTCTTACATTTTCCTGTTAGAAGAAGCATGGATAAAGGTAGTGAAATAGGAAAGGGAGCTATATGAGACTGCTTTTGAGGTAGAACTGAAAGGATTAAGTGATTGATTGGATATGGGGGTTGAAGATGGAAATGTGTTCATACATTTCATCATTTGTATGAAATGATGAGCAAATCAAATTAATGAACTTTGCAAACTCAGTAGATGGTACACTGTGATGCCACCTACAGTCAGGATGCTGGCTATCCTTTGTTTAAGTCCAACAAGTGCTGTTTACGTGAAGTAGTCACAGCCTGGTATGCCTGAATGGGTGGCTCCTCTTGATAGTACAGCGTGAAACTTGTAAAACCTTATGTGGCAGAAAAGTACAGATTAAGCTAAGGAATATAAGAGGCAAATAAGAAGGCTTGTTAGAGGGAGGATTGTAGAATTTGATTGAAAATTTTGTCACATCATTTCAGATATGGTATAGATTACGCACTCGGTATTCTCCTGAACATTAAATGCATAAGTGAACTTAAACAAAATGTTTAGCCACATTAATGAAACCTGAGGAGTATGAATACTGATAAAATAATAGGTTGTAACCAATCTTTTGGAAGACTGTATGAAATGAATGCATCTAAGTCAAGTCTGCATTCTTGTCTTTTAAAACTTACAACTCAGATATTGCAAATTATAGAAAGCATGATGTCATGAATATTCAAAACTTATCTTTTTGTACATGCTGATTGCTTTAGGGAGTTAAACCCCAAACACAGTCTTGAATCCTTTTTTTAAATGTTACTCTTACAAAAACATACACAGATATCAAGTCCTTTATAATCTAAACAGTAGGAGTTAGTTATGTTTGGGTGTTACTCAATGCTTCTACTTAGGAAATGTGGAAAGCTGCTAGTATGATCTTACTGATGCAGGGCAGGCAAGCCCCAAAGTGGAGCTTAGCCCATGAGGGTTCTTGGCTTTACACAAGAAGGAATTAAAGCGCAAGATGGTGGTAGAAGAAAACAGCTTTATTGAAGAGGCAGTGTTACAGTTCTGGCAGTATTACAGTTCTGTGACTCCTCCTGCAGAGCAGGGCTGCCCCATAGGCAGGGAGTAGTAGCTCAGGGCAGTTTTGCAGTCGTATTTATACCCACTTTTAATTATATGCAGATTAAGGGGCAGTTTATGCAGAAATTTCTAAGGAAGGAGTAGTAACTTTGGAGTCATTAGGTCATTGCCATGGAAAGGGGAGGTAACTCCTGGGTATTACCATGGCAATGGTAAACTTACATGGTACACTGGTGGGCATGTCTTGTGGAAATCTGCTTCACCTGGTCCTGTTTTAGCTAGTCCTCATTTTGGTCTGGTGTCCAAGCCCCACCTCTGCAGTTACATCCTGCCTCCTACTTCACTACTCTAGAATGCCCCTCTCCTACCCACTTACTTTTTGCGATATTTCACATTTAGACATAAATTCCTTTGGGTTAAGTCTACTTGGCTCCATATAAAAATGAATGCTCTCAAGGGTGGGCACCACAATAAAAGAATAAAATAAAGTATAGAGAACTCAGGTATGTTGAGCTTTTAAAGGGTAGAAAAGGGCAGAAAGGGCACAAATTGGGGAGATCGAGGGAACTAAAGGGAAACTATTTCACAGTTTTGATTAATGTTTTCCCTGCATGCAGTCTTTTAGCTTTTTAGCTGTAGCCGACCACTGAAACCTGCTGTGTTCCCTGCCTAGAATGGAACAACGAAGCAAAAGTACTTTGGTAGTTTATTAAAGCCAACTGAGATGGCTTTTTAATCCAGTTTCCATTGCATCAATTATGAGAAAATATGTGTTTCTGAAACTTAAAAGTCAGGGCTTTTCCACAAAGTATAGAAGGAAGAGATCATAATTGTCTTTGGGTTACTAGCCATTGCCAGGTGGGGACATTTACAAGAAAGTGAAACTTAGTATGGCAATTTGATTTTTTAAAAATATAGTGAGTAGCTTAGGTCGTGGACATACTTTTGAAGGATTTGGCTTATCCACTTCCTCAGTTCAAGGAGTTTTGGAAATTGAAGAATTCATAGGAACCAGACTTGTCAGGCCTTTGGTGTGTCACAAGATTATACTTTTCTACTGATGTGACAGGACATCACATAACACACACAACTTGAAGCTTGAAAAGAAATCAGGGGCATTGCTGTTATTGAAGGAAGTGTTGGCATTCACAGATTCCAGTGTTTTGTCTCCTTGTTGCTGGACAACAACCGGCAACTTCCTTCATTTCCTGTTGCTGAACTTTCGTAAGTTCCATGCAGTCACAGATTTTGAAGAACTACAAAGCTTTCCTAGATTTTTATGATTATGAGTTGTACATTGAATCTCTGCGCCTGCTCTCAGAATACCGTATTCGGATTGCTCCACCGTTATAGAAGTTTTTGCTCAATCCACATGAATCAGATACAAGATATATTGTTAAAATATTGAAAAAAAAAAAATAAAGACCAAGCTGCAAAGTGAACTATATTCACTAAGAAACAGAATTCTTGGAATCCTGAAATCAGTTATGGAAATCTAAGATCTATCCATGTTTCTCTGGCCAGAGAGTAAAACTGTGAAGAGTGTTTGTCTGTCACTGTTGCAAGAAAGTAGGTTCTCTTCCCAGGTAACTGATTAAATAGAAACAGTGATCAACAGATATAAAGTGAAGCCAAGGAGTAAGGATAAAGATATTATATTCACTCTTTGTTCTCAACAATTCTCCAGACCCTTAACTATCCACATTCTCATTGCTTTACAGAATTGATCAATGATAAGCACTGTGCTTGTATCTTGTTTGTGTAGTAAAAATAATAGATTAATCTAGTTTTTGGATCACTTTTGTATACAGTGAAAACCTATAATTATGCTAACAGTCTAAACTCTCCACTTCTATGAAATAAAAAAAAAATACCCAATTTGACTTATGCACCTTTGAATTTCTGGTCATGTGACCCATTGCTGAGAAACCTTCAGACTGTTATTGTATTAACACATATAATTTCTCACAGACATTATATTTTCCATGGTTAAATTCAATGAAAGTATTTAAAATATGTGTTTATGTGCATCTGTCTCCAATATTATTCATAATTAACCTCAGCTCAATTTTTACATGAATAAACTGAGACTTAGAATATTAAATAGCACAGATGTTACCTCGCACTTCCGAATGAGTAACTGGACATAATACCTGCCCCACATATATTACCTCGATGTGACTTGAATGAGATGTTGATGTATGATGGAGCAATTTGCAAATACAAATATTACAAATTATTATTTGTATTAAGTAATTATTGTTAGTATCAACTAAATATTATAATGTTTATTAAAAGTATGTTATTTTTATGGAAAAGCAATTTTGTTTACTTATCTTAATGAATGCATCTTTCTCTACACTCTTGGAAAAGTTAGTTTGAAAAATACTAGGAAGACTTGGTTATATTTTTATTTGTGTCAAAACAGAGGTTATACTTGATGTCATTCTCCAGGAGACTACCTGAGATTGCATAAATGAACTGAATTTCAGCCACAGGCATATGTTGCTTCTAGGAAGAGTTAATGCAAATATATAATTCAAGCAACATTGAAAAAACATGTTTTAATATTCCGGGAGGAGATTCATATTCCATTTTGAAAGATTGTGCCCACCATTTAGCATCATGTACACTAATTTTTAATATTTACCGGCTAGAAAGTTTTTGATGCATTTTAAATGGTGTGTTTATAATAATTCACTATTAATGTGGCTTCTAACAAATAAATAGATTTGAAATTTCTTTTCCTACATTAGAAGTTGTTTTGAATGGAGAATTTGTTCATACACTTATTCACTATTCTTTTCACAAGTAGTTATAGAGGTTCTGGTATCTACATATAAAATATTCTATCGTGAGCTCAACGATGAATATTCTGTTTATCATTTTAAATAAAATTATCAAGACAATGTTCAACTTAAATTTCAGTATGAGGACCCTTATAGGTGACTGAAAAACCTGTATGTGTGATATTTTTACTCAGATATGTTTCATTTATATACTAAAATTCATTCATTCTTTTAATCAATAAATATTTATTGAGCATATATTATGTTGCTATTTTTAAAGGTCTTTTTTTCACTTGTCCTTAAAAAATTTCCCATGACCTCATTTAATCTTGCTTGCTTTGGCTTACATAGCCATTTAATATTGATTTTAATAATAATGTCTACAAAGAGATATATAGTTTCAAAGCATTTATGCATCTATGATTTATTTTGATCCTCATTGAGACTTTATGGGAGATGCAGGACAGTTACTCTCATCCCACTCTTTCAAACAAGAGAATAGGTTAAGCTCCAGAGAAGTTCAGAGATTTGCCCTGAATCACAGAAAATATAGCAAATATAACACATTTTAGAAAATAAAGTTCTTTATTTTCAGTAGATTATCACTCTAATTATGTTTTGACTGAAAGAAATTTATATGAATTTTGGCTCATCACTTAGTTTAGGGAATCTTCTGAAGATGACTCATGACCTTTTCTAGAAAAGAGAGAGGAGTATGAGTAGATTTACTAGTTTTCAGTTTGAGTATTTTTTCTCAGGGAAGCTCTCATTATCTAAATTGAGAAGTTCTTGATAAGCTAATATACTAAGGCTTATGATGTAATTAATGCAACAGACTTAGGAACATAATTGAATGATATTGTGTCAGGGATAAAAAAAAAAACAATGTTGCAGGCTCAAATGAATTATTCACATTTTCTAGTAGTGTAATGGGCAAGGAAAATTATCTGCCTTTATCACGAGTGCTCTTGAGGATCAGCATTTTTAAAAACGATTTCTCTTTGGACAAGACTTTCTACTTCTCTTTGTAATTCCATCATAAATGTGAATACATACAAAGTACAACTATTGAAATCATTTTCTCATTTCATTTCTTGGCTGTTAAACAAAGAATAATACTTTAAAATGAACTTTGGTGATACTAGGTAGTGGACTGCAAATTGGGTGACTGTCATAACACCTTTCAAGTGCCTTCTCATAATGGGTATGGTATTAGAAATAGATGATTAGAATTTCCTAAGTGTACCAATTGATATAAATGCCCTCCCCATTCTACTCTATAAATCCTATTTATTCTTCAAGGAGTTACCATGCACCAGTATGTCTAAAAGCTATATGACCTCTCCTTTCTCTAAACTGCCAACTTTAATACTAACAATCATATTTGCTGCCATTTATTAGGTGTCTACTATATGTTTACATTAATGTTACATGTTTATCTTACAGTAACTTTTTAAAGAACGTACTAGTAGCCCTTATTTATAGAGAAGACAGCTCAGGGAATCTTGGTAATTTGCTGAATATCACACATCAAGAAAAGGATGGCATGGAATGTGAACCAAATTGTTTGGAATTCCAGGTTCTTAGTTACTACATTTTAATATTCATATCACATTGGACTCCAATATAATTTTACCCTTTGGAGTGTAGATTTTAGGATTAATTTTAGGCCACCTGCTCAGTCAAACCTTTTCGTTTGAATGCTTGACCCTTTTCCTTTTTATGTGGTTCAATATGTCCCATGATTTATCCACAGATATGGAGGACAACACATGAAGAGAGTGAGAGGTGAATAGGAAGTGATAGGTGTTGTTAGACTGTCAGTGAAAAAAAAAGGAAAATGATTTTGAAAACAGAAACAGAACTTTTTGATCTATCTCCTTTTAAATGTCAAAATGACTTACAAGAATGTTGGCAAGAGATTTTAAGAAGTACGGAGATCTAAGGAACAACTTGAACCTGTTTCTGTCTTAGAATCTGTGTGTGAACACGATGCAATAAGGAATTTTCTTTGTGTTCCTTGGTTATTAACATTGATTTTCTGGGGGATGGGGTCATAAATAAAGGAAACATTATCGCTTGTGATAATATTAAAGATAACATTAACAAAGCTCTTTTTTGTTTTTTTACGTACTTTGCAGCAAGTTAGTTTGAAAAACCACAATCTATTTTGGAAATAAGAGTAGGTAGAGCAAGAAGGGGGATAGAGGTATAGAACAAAAGAGCCAGTCATTTCAACTGGGCTGAGATAATACATTCTTAAAAGAGAGTGAAACACTCTGTGTCCATTTATGCTTGATTATGCAGTTTGAAATACAATGCTTTAAGTCAGCTCACACCTAAAATATCCTGGGTATGGAGAGTGTGTCTGCCTGAGAGAAAAAGGGAGAGAAGGGAAGAGAGAAAATGGAAGACAATCTAATTAGAATTTTGGGGACAGAAGACAAATGAAGCTCATTATACTGTCAAGGGAGTGAGCTGCTTTATTTGATTAGTTTCCAGAAGTTATAATTGATATGTTTCCCAAAAAAAAAAAAAAACCAAAAAAACAGTGTTCCGTGTGTCAGTTTTTGTTGTATATTTTCTATTTTATCCTAAAATCATCACAGATACATATTCATTTCCTAGATGTTGTTCATAAGGTATGTTTCCTTTCCAATTTAGGTATCAGTACTGTTAAAAGACACCCATCGAGACATTTTATTTAATTGAATCTACTCATCAGAGCAATAAAATTGTTTTCTTTTTTTTCGAAAGAAAAGTTGAATTAGCAGAAACTTTACATTGATATTATTCATTTCAATATGTCTATATTATCCATCTCAGTAAATTTTTGTATGATGCATGTTGAAGTCTACACATATTTCATTAATAAATTGAGAAAGAGAAGTTGTACTGATTCAATCATTATTTTAGAGATTTTGATTGACTTATTCATCTGTTTTTTTAATTAACTTGTATAAACACTTCTATTAACCTAATACTTAACAAACTGCTTTTTGCATTTGAATAATCCCTGCCTATCATTTAAAGGTTGTTGACTAGTGCATTCTTACGAGAGAAACTTCTGGAAATATCATCTCATAGGTGTGTGTGAGAGAGAAAAAAGTAATACCCAGTTCAAAAGACGACAGATCACAGAATTGCAGAACTGGAAAAGACATTAGGGATGAAATTTCAAAATGAACTACAATAGACTACAAAAATTATGTAGTAAAAGAATTTCAAAGTTTAGAACTTAAGCTGAGATATGAATGTAGCTCATCAGATAAGCATAACAGCTTGAGTTGTATAATGGCTCTTGTCCAGGCTGGAGATCTCCAGTCTTCCCATAATTCTTATACTTTTCTCTATGCTCCCTAGGCAGATATTCCATGATAGAGATCTTTCTAGTGAAATTTCCTAAACAATAAGCTATGTGCAAATGAAAAAATAAAGACATAAAAAAATAAAATGGACTTCAAACTTCTATACCTCTGCATTGTACCTGACCTCTCCCACCACCATAAATATGGCCCTCCTTACATCCACATAAAGTAATTATCAGGAAGAAATATCATCTAATTGCATAAATCCTTACTAACATGAATTCCTCTAGAAGCAGGAAGATTTGCCTTCAAAAGAGGATACTCTTAACCTGAAGAAATGAATTATTTCATTTGTGACCATTTATATCATTATAATAAAACTTTGAAACAAAACAATACAAATAAAACTCAAACAAATTCAGTTCATTTTCCTTCCGATTATAATTTTTTATGTTTTTTATTTTTTAAGTTCTGGGGTACAGGTGCAGGATGTGCAGGTTTGTTACATAGGTAAACGTGTACTGTGGTGGTTTGCTGCACTATCAAATCATCACCTAGGTATGAAGCACAGCATGCATTAGCTCTTTTTCCTGATGCTCTCCCCACTCTACACTCCCCCAACATGTCCCAGTGTGTGTTGTCTCCCTCCCTGTGTCCATGTGTTTTCGCTGTTCAGCTCCCACTTATAAGTGAGAACATGCGGTATTTGGTTTTCTGTTCCTGCGTTAGTTTGGTGAGGATAATGGCTTCCAGCTTCATCCATGTCCCTGCAAATGACATGATCTGGTTCTTTTTTATGGCTGCATAGTGTTCTATGGTGTATATGTACCAAATTTTCTTTATCCAGTCTATCATCGATGGTCATTTGGGTCAATTCCATTACTTTGCTATTGTGAATAGTGCTACAGTGAACATATGTGTGCATGTATCTTTATAATCGAATGATTTATATTCCTTTGAGTATATTCCAAGTAATGGAATTGCTGAGTCAAATGGTATTTCCAGTTCTAAATATTTGAGGAATTGCCACACTGTCTTCCACAATGGTTGAACAAATTTACATTCCCAGCAACAGTGTAAAAGCATTCCTATTTCTCTGAAACCTCGCCAGCATCTGTTGTTTTTTGACTTTTTAATAATCACAATTCTGAGTGGTGTGAGATGGTATCTCATTGTTGTTTTGATTTGCATTTCTCTAATGATCAATGATGTTGAGTTTTTCTTCATATGTTGTTGGCCACGTAAATGTCTTCTTTTGAGAAGTGACTGACTATTCGTATCCTTTGCCCAGTTTTTAATGTTTTATTCTCTTGTAAATTTGTTTAAGTTCCTTGTAGATTTTGGATATTAAACCTTTATCAGAGGCCAGATTGCAAAAAAATTCTACCATTTTGTTGCCTGTTCATTCTGATGATAGTTTCTTTTGCTGTGCAGAAGCTCTTCTGTTTAATTAGATACCATTGATCAATTTTTTCTTTTGTCACAATTGCTTTCGGTGATTTCATCGTAAAATCTTTGCCTGTGCCCGTGTCCTGAATGGTATTGCCTAGATTTTCTTCTAGGGTTTTTATACTTTTGGATTTTGCATTTAATTCTTTACTCCATCTTGAGTAAATTTTTGTATAAGGTGTGAGAAACGGGTTCCAGTTTCAATTTTCTGCATATGGCTAACCAGTTCTCCCAGCACCATTTGTTAAGTAGAGAATCCTTTCCCCATTGCTTGTTTTCATCAGGTTTGTTGAAGGTCAGATGGTTATAGAAGTGCGGTTTTATTTCTGAGTTCTCTATTCTGTCCTATTGGTCTATGTGCCTGTTTTTATACCAGTACCATGCTGTTTTGGCATTATGCTACCCCACTTCAAACTATACAAGATTATAGTTTTTAAAGTGTCACTTTTGAATGCCATTGGAATCATGCATTAAGACTTAGGTATCAGACAATAGTTGTTATACCTATTCAATAGGAATTCTAAATGTCTAATTATTTCTATCATCGTATTTCTAGATCAAAATCATATGTCTGGGTCAAAAATGTAAGAAGAGAAAAGTAAACATCTATCAGGAATAAAATATTCATTATCTTACTAAAACATTTAAGAAAGTGCTATATAATCATGGTGAGCATATTTTTATATTCTAAAACTAGCTTCATCAATGTAAACTATATGGATCTGTCTACTATGTAATCCATAAATACATTATGATTACCTCTTCTTACCTTTTATGTAGACATATGATTTTGATGATACGAAAAGCTGGTAGCAGTAAAAAAAAAATATGAACTATAACAAAAACTTGTTTAGGAATAAGTGACATAGAATAATTTCTGAAAATTATCTAATGGCACCAAAATGGGAACTTGAAAGAAGACTTTGTTTCTGTGCTACCAATGGCATGCTGAATGATCTGAATTATTAACAAATGGAAGACAAAGATCAATAAAGTAACTACTACAGGCAGTAGGTTGAGAATTGTGAGAAAAGCTTAATTGGTATTATTTAAGAAGAATATGTACTTTATTCTAAGTGTGTGAGGGTATAAAACTCTAAAAACCTTAGAGAGCTTGGGGATATATCTGTAGGTAACACTTTTATAAAGTATTCTGAGTTTGATTTACATAAACATAAGTAAAGGGAAGAGCAAATGTATATACCAGTAGATATATAAGTTAACCTAGCTTAAAAATAAAATACAAGTTGAAAAAACTTAGGAAAACATTAAAAAGCTTTAACAGAGACATATTTTCATTGTAAGGTGACCTAGGATTCAGTAAATCTGGTTATATCCAGTAGAACAAGTAAGAAGGTTGATGATCCCCAAAAATCACTCATTCGTTTAATTTTTTTTTTTGAACCTCTACTACATGATAAGTTCTAATATTGTCCTAGCACATTGAGTCTATTTTTTTTACAGGGAAAGGATGAAGTGTAGGATTGCTGAGTAGTTTGCTCTTCTACTGAACTTTGAAGAAATCTTACTCCTAGTAAATCAGAACTCCTTTGCTTTAATAAAAGAACAGATCTTATATCCCAAGCAGAACGTGCATCTTATTCTCTGTAGACATACATATGCATTAAGGATGCTGTAGAAGGTATTATTCATTCATTAGATAGCAGAATTTTCTCTATGAGTATCTACATAAGCATCATTTTTCTGTCTCTAGAAATTATACTTTCCTAAGGATGTTGTTTCTTATATTTTTAAAATTTACCTTTTAAATTATGTAAGCAAATTAGTTACCTTTTTATTGACTGCAAGTATACTTAACATTGAATATAGACCTCATATCTAGCTTGTTTTGGATTTCAAAACAAGAGATTTATCCTTGATCCCATCTTATTCCTTCCTTCCTTCCTTCCTTCCTTCCTTCCTTCCTTCCTTCCTTCCTTCCTTCCTTCCTTCCTTCCATTCTTTCTTTCTTTTTTTGATAGAATTTCGCTTTGTTGTACAGGCTGGATGCAGTGGCACGATCTTGTCTCACTGCAACCTCTGCCTCCCGGGTTCAAGCAATTCTTGTGCCTCAGCCTCCTGAGTAGCTGGAATTACAGGCGCCTGCCACCACACCCAGCTGAATATTTGTATTTTAGTATAGATGGGGTTTCACCATGTTGCCCAGGCTGGTCTGAAACTCCTGAGCTCAGGCAATCTGCCCGTCTTGGCCTCCCAAAGTGCTAGGATTACAGGTGTGAGCCACCGTGAGCTGCCTGTTTTTCTATTCTTGTTTCCCTTGACATGTTTTTTCCATTTACCATTTTATGCTAGTGTGCTGAATTTTTTTATGTTTGCATTTTTGTAGATAACCTTAAATGCTTTTTTTAATAAAAAAAAGACATTATGAATAAGCAAACACATATGGAAAAATAAGGTTTATTTTTCAGCGGGATTTAGAAGTTTCCATTGTTGTTGTTTAAAGATGGCTGTGTAATAAGGGCTCATCATACATACAATTAAAGGGCCAGACATTTTCTAAGACTTTCCTGAAAGAAATTGCATTATTTTTGTAAAGAAACCTGCTTTGCTCATTTCTTAGATATTCTGCATTGTCCCTTTGCATACTTCCTCTACCCTTCTCTTGGCTGCTCAGTGCCTTGGGAGGATAACCTCTATGAACTACATCAACCTGGCTTCTTGTACTCTGGCTTCTGTTTGGTATATGTCAGTGAATGTGCCTGCCAGAGACAGGATGACAGTAGTTATGAGCTGCCATAACCACTGCTCCCTCTCACTTTTTAATGTAATGATTCGCCAGTTATTGGGTCTTGAACTATTTCTTGTTGCTTTTACTACACTTTGTGCATGCCTTTGTAAATAAGTCTTTTATTTAAGTATCCCCAAATTACTCAATTTGAGTATTCTCCCTGTCTCCTGTAAGTACCCTTAAAATTTTGACCAAGAATGCTGTGAAATAACTGAAAATTGGGGGGGAAATATATATATTCATTTTGAAAAGAACTGACAAATACAGACCCAAAAGGTCTTGCCCTGGTGTCTTTAGTCATGTCTAATGTGTTCTATGAATCCTATAAAATTATCTGCAAGTTACACTGAGTAAATGCATATCTCTATACCTACATATAAGTGTATATAACTTTCAATAGCTTTTCAAAGGGGTCTGTGAAACAAAATTAAGAAACAATGAACTAGACATTAAGGTGCAGTTCCTTAAAGATGATAGTTTAAGATCTTAATCTTCTATGTGGTTTATTTCCAAATACATCAAGGTAGAATGTTTTCTCACTCTAGAATCCTTAAGTCACATTTGGTAAGTGACTCAATATTTTGATATCATTAATATATCATATCCCCCAGGAATACTGGTAAATGGAGCACTCAGGACTATCCAAAATAGGAACAGGATAGCTGCTGAGACCCTTGTATTCTTTATCTCAGGTTAAACCTAAAGGTGACAGAATTATTGAAGATGTGATATCCTAGACCTGCTGTGGCTTGTTGGATGACTCTATAAGTTCCTCATCACTATATTCCTTTCCCAATATACTTATACTTTTAATAAAACATCTGGTAGGATTTGCTATTCTTCCTGGGGTGGGGGTTAGTACTTTACCTAAAAGTGTTCCCAGGGCCAGCAACAATTTCTTATAGTTTAGCCATATTTCTTTAGCCCTAAATTATATTTTCCATTCAAGACTCTGCATTTAAGCTAAGTATAATGTTGATTTCCCATATGGTTGTCCTCTTTGATGAATCATCAAGGATAATGCCAATAGCTTCTTTTTCTACCTTAAAACATTATCTTTGTCAGATTATGTTAGAAATCAAGATAGAAAATTTCCAGTGTAGCATGCTTATTTTCTCAGGAATCTTTTTGCTAATACTCTTTAGAAATTAGTAGTAATAGTTATCACTAAAATTCCAGAGGCAAACAATCTATTTGGGCAAGTTCGTTTGAGATATATCCACTGTGGGCCACAGTGGAGACACCATCAACTGACTGACTTGGAAATTATTATTTAATATATAATAGTCACTTCTACATATTAAGAGTCTTGGCTGATGTGCAAAACTTCATGAATGTCGTCCTAAAAATACTCAAGGAAAATTAGATATGGAATAAATGTTAATTTTTATATGCAACAACATTGTATACTGAGAGAGCATGGCCTTTGCATTCACAGTTGAGTTGAAATTTATCCTACCTTGTATAGTTTCTCTGAATAAGATGCATATTTTTCATTGAAAATCAGTTTTATTACATTATGTTCCAGGGAATTCTTCTCAATCTTTTCGTACTTGAGATTCTTTTCAACTTTCTCATTCTGCTGTCTGTTGGCCAACAAATGAGTCTTGGGTTATACTGGAATACACTTGTGTGTGTCTCAAAGCCACTTGTACAAAATGAGTAGTTTCAAAGTTTATAAATAACATTTATTAACTTTTTTAATAAACCACTTTTTTTTAAGAATCAAAACAATGTATTTTTCCAAAAATTATTTAAAGGTAATGTACACTCCAGGAAGTTGCATTCTATTACCTTCATAGTATTCTAGTTTGAAAATACAAGTGCAGTAAAATCCACACCTGATATGTTTTTATCATATTGAAAGATTGTTGTTATACTTCTGTGCACTCTTTTTTCTCAAAGTAAATCACATTTCAAATACACTGCATATTTAATTATTTAAAAAATTTTAGTGACATTTTAAAAATAATTTGTAGTGAGTAGAATCATTTGATGTTTTCCATGGATCTGGAACTTTATGAGGCAGTGTTTCATATCTGTCTTTTTATAAGTCCCCAAATAATGCTCAAATGTATATATTATACCCATTTTATGAATGAGAAAATGAGGCTTTGAAGAGTTAATTACCTTATTCAGAGATACTATGTAAGGTAAGGTATCTCACTATCATTATTTCTTTGTAATTAATATGTGGGTAACACCACTGTGTAAAAAGCTTATTAACTGAAAATATAAGTCACAGGTCCTATTTATCTAGAATTTCATCGTGCATATTAAAAATAGATTTGTCCACCCTTCTCCTCCACAAATCTTGAAATCAAGTAAAAACCAATTATACTTAAAAAGTAATAAAGTTTAGAGAACAGAAATTAAAACATGTTAACTAATATTTCATACTAGAATTTTTTTAATTTGCATGATATGCCAGTAGATTATTTTTTTTTTTTTT
>NW_012123487.1:8820626-8834713 GCF_000951035.1 Colobus angolensis palliatus
CTCAGTTCAAAATGCAGAAATCACCGGTCTTCTGTGTCCTTCGCGCTGGGAGTTGGAGACTGCAGCTGTTCCTATTCAGCCATCTTGCTCCGCCCCCCGATTATTTTTTATAAATTTAAAATAAAAGCCACTAGATATGAACATGTTACAGAATAATGGAATCTAAGACAGTTTTTAAGATGAACTTCTCTGTAATTAACAGTGATTATCTCGAATTGTTTTCTGTTTCTTGTAATTCATCCTTTTTCATAGTCGGTTTACCTGGATTTCAGTCCACTTTTCATTGATTATTCTGAATTTGGGTCTGCTTCCCACTGCTTATTGGGCTTTTCCTGTGCTGAACCATTCTCTATTTGATTATCACAGGGTTCCCCTGATGTGAACTTGATGAAAACCAAGTAGGGGGCATACAAATTGAAAAAAGAAAAAAAAAAAGTAAAAACAAAAATCTATCTATCTA
Organism: Colobus angolensis palliatus; assembly: GCF_000951035.1. Lineage (NCBI taxonomy): Eukaryota > Metazoa > Chordata > Mammalia > Primates > Cercopithecidae > Colobus > Colobus angolensis. The sequence continues at coordinate 8,821,087 of NW_012123487.1, forward strand.
TCTATCTATCTATCTATATCTAGCCATTGTCAAAAGGAAAGACCTGTTTAACAACGAGGGAAGATTACATTGTGTTTTGTCTAATACATTATTCCTGGCAGCCAATGCATCTGAGAGTTACACTTTTTTTTTTTTTTTTTTTTTCTGGCCAGAAATCCTAGGCTATAAAAATCTAATTATAGATATTTCCCTTTATTTAGAGAATGCTCTATTTTGGTATAAAACATATGATGCAATCAACTATGTGAAAATGAGTTGTGCTGTCATTAGAGTGTGGAATGCAAATGGAGTATCTCACAGCCCTGTGACTTTGCATTCCAAAACTGTTCAAGGTCGAAGAGCCTCAAGTAATGGCACTTGGAAGGTCATTTTAAGGGCAGTGGGTCATCCTCCTGCTGGAAATATTAGACACTGGAATGGAGAGAGCCGAAGTGAGTTTACTATTGGTGGTTGTAGATACTACCCCCAAGTGAGTTGGTAGATTGAGTGATATTCAAGGAGCTCCAAACTATTTGGGAGGCGGGGGTCGGGGTGGAAACGGAAACAAATAATTACAAAGCAATTTGAAAAATGTTGCTAAATAACTGGCCAAATGATTGACAGAGGGTCTCCTGAGTCGGAACATGCCAGGAGAGGAGTGAAGCTAAGGATAATTCAAAGAAACAGTCCCAGGCACAAAATTTTGAGTGGAAGATTTCTCTGAGAGTGGTCCTTCACGTAATTGTCTAAGACTTTTCTTGTTTGCCTTGAAAGCCCTGACATAGGTTCAAACTGTATTCCAAGGGCAATGGCCAGTTATTGAAGACAAAAAACAGATTTACATTTTTGAAAAAGATCTCACTTGACAGTGAATTGAAACAGGAAGAAAAGTATTTATTTATATTTTATTTTATTTTATATTTTTGAGATGGAGTCTCGCTCTGTCTCCTAGGCTGGAGCGCAGTGGCGAGATCTCGGCTCACTGCAAGCTCTGTCTCCTGGGTTCATGCCATTCTCCTGCCTCAGCCTCCTGAGTAGCTGAGACTACAGGCGCCCACCACGTCTGGCTAATTTTTTGTACTTCTTTTTTTTTTTTTTTTTTTTTTTTAGTAGAGACGGAGTTTCACTGTGTTAGCCAGGATGGTCTCATTCTCCTGACCTCGTGATCCGCCCACCTTGGCCTCCCAAAGTGCTGGGATTACAGGCGTGAGCCACCACGCCTGACCAAAGAAAAATATTTAAAGAGGAAAAGAGGTTATAATGTACAAGGTAGATACAAATAAAGGGTGCACAAGTAAACAATATTATGTACTTTTTTTTACTCAACATTCAGCCATGATTTTATTTAATACCAGCTACATGTTTAAGAATTAGGGTCAGTTATTTAGTGTTGACTATGTATTTTAAAACAGGAAGAATGGTTGAAGGGTAATGGGATTTATTTAGTGAGAAAAGACACCATGTCTCCATGTTTAAACAAAGCAATGTTTTGTTTTGTTTGAACATCTCATAACTGCTATTTGGGCCAGCATGCACAGTGACAATGCTGAGTTTGAGTCAAGAGAGGTTTTTCTCCAGTTTTTCCAAAGTTACAAATTCTCAAGTTCATGAGCACTAAATCCAAGTATTGTTCCACACAGAAATGAAGAAAATGCTGTTCCCCACATTCAATATTGTGTTTAGTTATTGTGTTAGCTTCTTAGGGCTGCAGCAATGACGTATAACAAACTGGGTGGCTTAAAACAATAGAAATGTATTCTCTCAGGGTTCTTCAGGCTAGATGTCTCAAATCAAGGTGTTGGCAGGGCCATGGTTCCTTCAGAAACTCTAGGAAGTTCTGGGCATGATGGTGCATGCCTGTAATCCCAGATATTCACGAGCCTGATGCAGGAGGATTGCTTAGAAAAACAAAAGATGCTCTAGGAAAGAAACCTTGCCTCTTCTAGCTTCTGATAATTGCCAGCAATCCTTGGCATTCCTTAGTTTGTAGATGAATCACTCCAATCTCTACCTCCTCTTCTGTGTGACTGTGTCCCTGTGTTCAAATTTCCCTGTTTTATAAGGGGAGCAGCAATATTGGATTTAGGACTTACCCTAACCCTCTATAACCTTATCTTAATTTGATTACATTTACGAAGGCCCTATTTCCAAATTAAGTCACATTCATTCACATTAATAGTTTCCTGTGGGCATGAACTTTGAGGGAATGCTATCCAACTCAATATATTTACCTAGGCCTTAAAACGGTGTCTTATGATAAATTATTCTACCTGATCATCAAACTCTCTTTCAAGTTAATATTTCTGGAGCTGGACTAATCATCCCTGCCTTCTTTGTACCTCCTCGAAGATGCATAATCTTCTTTGGAATGTTAAAATAATAATTACAATACTCTGTTTTCCTGCAAATATACACACCTGCTGATTATGTTTAGACCATCAGAAGCTTAGATTTGATGGCCCTGCTGCAGTACTAGTTTTTGAGAGTTAAAAGGTAAATAATACCTTATCTATGTCTTTGAGGGAGTCACAGTCTAGTGGAAGAGGCAGAGGGTTATGTAGCATTGTGATAAATCCTGTAACAGCAGTCTCAGGATGCTCCACGAGCAACAAGGAGGCACTTAACACTAGCTTGGGCAATACATGGTCAAAAAACGGGGCTGAAGAAACATGTTGGGGTGCATCTTGAGGAGCATTCCAAAGCTGGTAAAATTTGTCCTGTTAACAAGAATTAATTGAGGATTTTAACAAGGTAGTTAATGGAAAGAATAGGAAGACTATTCTGACTTACGAGGGATAGGTGAATTAGAATACAGATATGGCTCAAGGAAGGAGAGTATTTCTTTAGACAAGATATATTATATTTCTAAAGAAGATTAGTGGGAGTAGGGGCAGATGGGAGGATGCAAATTTCTAGGACGTTTAGGAGCAACAGGATGTCAAAGAGATAGGGGCGAAAAACTATCTCAGGAAACCAAATTTCAGCTATTGAATTTTATTTATATAATGAAATATTGGGAGGAATGATTAGCTCAATTTATTGCTACGTCTTCAAGTGTAATTCTAATCCTAAAAACCCAGCAATCTCATTAAAGTAACTCTCTCTCTCACCTTTCAACTTCTTTATACCACTTAAAATAGACTCTTTTGAAAATGGTTTTGATTTGGTAGCTATATTAGCTTCCTGTGGCTCCTGTAACAACATACCACAAACTTGATGTCTTAAAACAATAGGAATCTATTATCTCACAGTGCTGGTGGTCATAAGGCCAAAATCAAACTGTTGCTTCTTCTAAAGGCTCGAGGGAAGAATACGTTCTTGTCCCTTCCAACAACTATCTAGTAGCCCCAAGTGTTCCTTGGCTTGTAGCTGCATTAACTGCAGTCTCTTTCTCTATCTTCACATGGTTTTCTTCTCTGAGTATTTCAAATCTCCTCTGCTTTTCTCTCATTTTGGACATTTGTTTTTGGATTTAGGGCCCGCATGAATAATCCAGGTTGATTTTATCTTAACATCCTTAACTCAATTACATCTGCAAAGATCCTTTTTCCAAAGAAGGTCACATTCACAGGTTCCAGGTAGAAATATCTTCTTTTGGGGGTGGGAGACACAAATTCACACTACAGAAGTTATAATAAAAAAGTTTTAATTATTTTTATTTTGATAAACATAACTAAAATTTCTGTTTAGAAGAACATTTTTTACTTTAAGTATTTCATTTCGTAGATACTCTAAATCTTTAAAAAGGGCCATGGTCAATATAGGCTTACTCTTGTGAACTCTGTCCACAGGGGCTAAGACAAATGTCATGTCAAGCATGAATCTTGTTCTCTAAGTCAGAGCAGCTGCCAGTTTACATGGCTGTGACTGAATGAATAGACTTATTTAGGAACAAATATAGTTCTCTGAATGCTGTCAATTTCCTAATTTTCTCTTAGGAAAAGATTCTATTCATTCACACTCTTGAACTTTAAAGTAGTATTTACGACTGTGAACATTCTAATTTTGCAGATGATACTAAATATTCTCCTATGAAATTAATCTAATGTAGCCAGGATAGTCTATGAGCCTGTCAGTAATTTTAAGATATATGGTTTTATGAATAGAGTACAGTGTTGTGAACTGTTAAAATGAGTATAGTCAATGTCTTCTCATTCTCTATATTGCTAAATACAATGACTGAATGTGCAGGTCTTTCAAAATTTTGGTATTTGTTCATTCATTTTTTAAACAAATATGCATTAACCTAGTGTGAGTTCCTCAAGGGTGAGAAACATATTTAATTCATCTTCATGTCCTTGGTGTCCAACATAATAGTAATATGATAAGGAAGAATTTCTGTCATTTTGACATTTGTTTCTATCAGAAACAAATCAGAACGCATTGGGCCAATGAGTGATTACTTAAATAAATAAATAAATCTTAACTGTGTCATAGGGGAATTCTAAAACAAATGACATTCTCTTAAACTCGAGATGTATCATAATTCGCATTTTGTAATGTGTAAAACCCCCTGTAGACTAGTAGAATAAAATAATGCTGATTAAAGATAAATGAATACAATTAAAGTTAGTGCTATCGTTTGCATAGCTGCAAAAATACAGCTCAGTAAGTAATTGAAAATATCTTTCAAATGAAAAAATGTTAACTTGACACATTTTTAGAAATAAAATAGATGAATATGCTTATGTTTGTTGTTCATTTATTCATGCATCTGTTCATTCATTCATCAAATATTTCCTGACTATCCAATATATGTAAGGCCCTTTGCCAATAGTGCTGGTTATGACCATATGGTGAAATATTTTTGTGTTAAGGAATTAAACCAATTTTATTGAATAAGAAAGACCCTTGACTTTAAAAATTATGTTTAAATTATTTTAACTTGGAAATTTAATATCAGATAACTATGAAATTGATCAAGGGAGTATTTTTAGTAATTATTTGTATCCCTCATTAATATTCTTCTCAGGTAACTTCAAAATATCACAGATGTAAGTATAAAATCTATTTGTTTAGAATTTTGTAGTGCTTAAGGATTAGATAAATATAAATTATGGATTTGGAGACTATTGATTTTTGACAAGCATTTACTTTATGTCCAATAATGTAAAAACATTAGCAGATAGGAAAATGTTTTTAAATGCAAAGGAACATAGCATGACTAGGAGTAAATATTTTTAAAAAGGAGCTGAATATTCTCTTTATTGATTAAAAACAAAATAAAACTATTGATTTTTGAGTATTTCCTTTCATATGTAATCATATTCAGATGTAAATATTAAGAAGGTGGTTTACCATAATAACTGGCATTATATAGTCATTTTATGGTATCGTAATGAACAATAGAGTAAAAATTAAAGAATAGGTATAAGTTAATAGTCCTTTGATATTTTTGATAATTTTAAGACAATAATACATAGCACAAATATCTTCCTTATTTAATTTTAAATGACTTTTCTTTTGCAAACAGAAGAAAGTATCTGAGTTCTAGCACATGTAATGAAACAGATTTATTATCAGTTTTATTAACTTATATTAACTTCATTGAAGGTTTTAAGGATTAAATTATTTAATACAAATAATATAACCAAATAAGGTTTGGCACATTGACAGCAATCAGTAAATGTTGGTTACTACTTCTTATCATCAGCATTTTTACTATTAGCGGTAATAGTAGTATAACCAAATTTTAGCAAATCTGAAGCCATTCATTTGAATTTGATTTATTACATTAGATAATAAAGAAACATTCTGCTGATTGAACTCTAGCAAAATGCTTTCCTATCATTAATTTCATTATGCATCCCCATCTCAATGAAGTTAAAATGTAAAGGGATATCCATCTTAAATCAATAAAATACAGTGTTATTTTAATAAATACATTGGCAATGGAGTTCTTTTTTCGTTTTTAAAATGGCAAGATATGTAAGCCTGGAAGACTATTATCACAAGATACTGATAGTATCTGCTTTGCCAGACAATCCAAAGAAATTGGGTATACTGATCATGGTCTGAAACCTGGTACATTGGTGCTCTGAGCCACAGATCATTAGCCAAGGGGCCAATCAAAGCTCTGTTAATAAGTTTATTTGCCTGAGATTTGGGTTTTAGAATTAAAATATCAGGCAAAACTTGATGCCCTTTTCAAAATAACATGTGACAATAACCAATCTCCCTCATAATTTTTCGTTTGGGTTATTTACCCTAGGTATATTATAATAGGAATCATGTTATTTGGAATGATTTCAGTGCTGTCAAGGGAGACTATAACTAAAAATATAATTATATTCTTGACATCATTTCATATTTAAGAATGTTGAGGCTAACTTTAAGATTAATTTAGAATCTTTACTGAAAGCTCTTTGTAAAAACCTTTATATATATAATTAAATGAGGTAGATAAACTTGTTTTATATATTTGTTTTTATATACTGAAAGTTTATTTATATATTGAAATACATTTATTTTCAAAATGTGCAAGTTATTTTTTCTCTAATAAAGAATAATTAGAAAGATTCTGGGATTTACAATCTTCTAAATACCTCCAAACACTATTATGCCACAGCACATTTAGAGAAAATTCCCTTGATGCATTGGTTAGGTGAACATTTTTGATTATCTATTTCAGAACTTGAGTCTGTTTGTATGCTTGTACAGGTTTAAATTAAGTTGGCATTTTTTTTTCTTTCTTTTTTTCTCCTTCTTTTCAGGGACAGGCCATAGTTTTATAGAAGCACTTCTTTGCGATTTTAATATGTAATTTCTAGGGTTATCTTTTTTTTTTTTTAAATAGAATTGGGGTCTTGCTATGTTGCCCTAGCTTGTCTTGAACTCCTGGGTTCAAGCCATCCTCCCGCCTTGGCCTCCCAAAGCGCTGGGATAATAGGTGTGAGCCACTGAGCCCAGCTTAGAGTTATCTTTAACATATTGAAAAATAGAAATATAGAAAATAAAAATTGGCTCAATAACTGGCAAAAATTTATTTAATGCTTGAGCTATTTTTATACATTTCTACCATTTAAATCTGTAAGGTGTTGCTTTCCTACAAGGGGCTTTTCTGAACTACACATAGTGTTCCTACAATATATTTTACCTGAAGCTTATGTATTTCCTGCTTTCACAGTTTGGAACACTCTCTCAAAATTCCATATCTGACTAATTTATACTTTGTTTTGTTATCACCTCCTCCAGAAAGCCTTCCTTGTTCCTTCAAGGCACCTTGTGTCTGTTCCTCATAACCTCCCACTATTACAGAGAATTATATCATATTGTAATTTCCTTTCCTTGACTATGTGCATTTCTTCTTATTATTTGTGCTTAGCACTTTGTAACTGTCTCAAAAAGGTGTCTGAATATAGTTACAAATGGTTTAAGCATCTCGTTCCCCATTGCTGTTCTATTGAAGGTGGTACTAGAGAGGTTCCAGGTCTGCCCGCTAGAGGTCTGGGCTGCAAAATTTTGAGTTCTGCTTTATGGCTAACTCCAGCTAGCAGGATGACTCTAACTCAATGGGATTCAAAAGGATTTCATGCTTTGTAAATCTTTTTAAAAATATACACATATTGAACTCAAATATCTATATATGTTGATGTATATTGTGTATATCTATGGAGTTGAAAGCATTTTATTTCTCTGTAGTTGATAATTTGATGCATACCTTTTCAAGTTAATTCAATCACATAGCTAATATCAACATAGCATATATTAGAGAAACAATTAGCCAATATGCAAATGAAGGATTAAGTGAGCATCTATGAGAAATAGGGGAAAAGATAATTATTGACAATGTTCCAGATTCCTACCTTACTGAAATAATTAATCATGTAATATAGTTAAATCAATCTCAAAAGTTATATATACATACTGATATATAGTGATACTTTTACATATATAAAATCTCAGTATATATATATATGTAACTTAGGCTTAAAGGGATTCATTTTATAATATAAATCTAATTTTAATACATATATTTGGGGGTGTGGTAGCATTGAAGAAACCTTTAATTGATTAACACCTCTCTGTAGTGTGATAGACCGGAGTCTTTCTCCAGCGATTATCCCATGGCTCCTTTGATCTGACTAAGGCAGATGTTAGGAATTTACCTCAAAAGATGATGACTTTTTTTTATATATAACTCAATGCCAGGTAATGGAAGTCTCAAAGTCCTATAAGCAATCAGTCAAGTTTAAAAAATAAAAAAGGAAAGTTGGAAGACTGGCTTAGAAATAATTCCCTAGAAATCAGTTGGCAGACTTATTGCAAACCCAATTGGCAGGGATAGGGAATTAGTCAGAGATGAGAAGATTTTATGACTCAAGATTTGAAACAACTTCCAGTGTCAACAGAAATCAGGATGCTTAGGATATCTAATGTGGTTCAGGCAAACATGTATTTACTTTGGGAGAAGCAAAAGGAGATTTCTTTCTAGCATTTTGTGGATATCTTATTTGGTGATGGAGAGTTTATTTCCAAATAGGCTTCCAAGTTTGCAGGATGAGGGAGTCAACTTGATATCTCAAAATACTGCCTGAAAGGTAAAGACTCAAAATTTGCTGTCAATTAATGTATAGAAAATATTGTGAATGGTTTCCTCGAATCAATTTTTTAGCTCTGCAAGTATCTCTTTGTGTTATTGTTTCCATTTCCCATAGTTTATTTTATCTATTATCATAAAAATATTCCTGCAGTCCATGCATATCTGGATTGCTAAGCAACACTGTGAATAATTTTACCAGAAGTAGTTATACTAGCAGTAATAATTAACATTAGACAAGCACTTATAGAAGACCTACAGTGTATTTACTACCTGTTTTACATAGATTATCTCATTTAATCTTCACAAATGACACCAGGATATAGAGACTTTATTTGCATATACATTGAGGGGACTGAAGCTTAGAGAAAATATATAAATTGCCCAAGGTCATCTAGACAAGGAGTCAGAATTAGAACAAGAATCCTAGTCTTTTTGATTCCTGACCCTGCACACTGGACCACTTTGCCCTGTCAATCATGGGAACATTAAGGACTGGGCTGTGGAACAAGTCAATTCATATGCAAGCCTTTCACATTCAGTGATTTGAGTCTATAAAACTAAATTGCTGATCTTGATAATTTACTGCTATTCTATGTTTGTGGTCAACTTTTATTGATGCTAATTATCTTTATTTATTTTAAAATTGAACTGATATAGCAAAGGATCCCTCCCCTCCTTCTTGTCTTCATATTCATTTAGTTTCTCTGACTTGGATAGTAAACCTAGAAACAAAACGAGGGGAAACATATCAAATATCATGAATCTGCTGAACATTGTGGTTTACTGATTCTAATGTCTTTATTCATTACAAATTATGCCTGGATTAAAAATAAAAAGACAATAAAATACCTACCAGTCACTGTTCACTGATGAACCAAGAATTTAAGTATCTGTTTGCTGAGATTTAAGCAATTTGATAGAAATAAGATGTAGATTTAGTCATTACAGGTTTTTACAAAATGATGGTAATTAAAGATGCTCACTAGAATTGGATTTTAAAGTGGGAAAAAATATCCAATGTCAATAGTACCTGGAGTTTTTGAAGTCTTCGAGTTGAAATTTTTGAATCACTTCAACTGAGTTTCATTGAATTTCTTGAACAATTTATGTAACATGTTTTGGAATTCTCTCTTATATTTAGTAAAAAAGCACAGCTCCTTCAGAGTCAGATGAACCTGGGGTCTGAGTCTACTCCAGTGATGCATAACTGGGCGTATTTAGCTTAGTTCCTTAATCTCTTGGAGTCTCAGTTTCTTCATTGATAAAATGGCATAATGCTACTTACCTTCAGGTGTGAGGACTCAATTAAATAAGCAGATAAAGTTCATGGCATAAAGTAGGCATTTGGAAAATATCTGATTATTTTCCATCACGTCGTCGCACTATTCCCTTCCATTTTTCCCTTGAGTCCTCGTTGTCTTCTGTCTGTGGTAAATTCTTACCTTGTACAATTGTACACATTCTCCTAATACACGAGCTGGACTGCTTTCTGTAGTTCAATTCCCATCCCCAAAATTATCTTCCAGTTCCACTCATGAGTTTAAAATAAGCCAAAAGTTGAGGCCAGAGGAAGGAAAGGGAAAGAGGAGATACTGATCCAAAGGTATAAAGTTTCAGTTAGCCTTGAGAAATGAGTTGTAGTGATCCATTGCACTCCATGGTGACTACAAATAAAAATAATGTGTGTGTATTTCGCAGTTGTTAAAATAAAAGTTGTAGTTCTAACCACACACACACACACACAAAATAAGTTGGTGATGTGATGAATATGTTAATCAGCTTGATTTTGCATTTCTGTAATTTACACATAAGATCAAAACATCACATTGTACCCTATAGATACATACAATTATTATTCGTCAAATAAATAAGCCAGCCGGTCATGGCAGCTCATGTCTGTAATCCTAGCACTTTGAGAGGCGCAGGCGGGTGGATCACCTGAGGTCAGAAGTTTGAGACCAGCCTGGCCAACATGGCAAAACCCCGTCTCTACTAAAAATACAAAAATTAGCTTACCATGTTGATGCGTGTCTGTAATCCCAGTTACTCGGGAAACTAAGGCAGGAGAATTGCTTGAACCTGGGAGGCAGAGTTTGCAGTGAGCCGAGATCATAACATTACACTCCAGCCTGGGCGACAGAGCAAGACTCCCTCTCAAAAAATAAGTAAATAAATAAATAAATAAATAAGCCAAAAAATGTCTAAACTCCACCTAAGACCATTAGTTGCAGTATGAAGCCTTTATTAAAGCCTAATATTAATAATTCTTCAAATATATCTTAAACAAAGATAAATTTGTTTTCTATATTTGTTGTTGTAATCTTCTGTAGTGACCTGCCTCCATTTAATTTCTTTCTGATTTCTCTCTGTCTCCTTTTATGGAAATTCCATTCTTTTAGCTAATCAATGTATAAACATTGACAATATCTTTATTTATTCTTTCTTCCTTTTTACTGTCCTCTGCTGCCACATCCAATTACTTATCTTCAGGACATCTCATCTCTCAATGTTTTCCCCTCCTTTTCATTCTTGCTGTCATTGCTCTCTTGTTGAACCTATCTGCTTCATGCCTGGATTTCTGCTACAGGTTTTAACCTGCATGTTTCCTGAAAAGATATTTGTAAACCGTAAGGTCATCATTTCTTAAATTATTGATTTAGCTTTTTCATTCCCTTTTTCAAATCCCTGCACTGACTCATCATGACCATAATGATGATAAAGCCCAACTTTCTGTAGGGTGATCAAATCTTCTGGGCTTCATTTCCATCTGAAATGTCCTGTATTTTGTGGTTGCATTTCATTATTTCTATTTTTTTAAAAAAATTAAACACTTCCTAAACTTGCTTTGGTACTTAACCACTGCCAGTTTGTCCAATTCTGATAATTTCTTAAAAAATACTAAAAAGTAGTTTTTCTAGTAGTCAATGTATATGAAAAATTAGATAAATACACAAATATTTGTATTCCCTCCTAGCCCTTTATTCTCTCCCTTTCTATTTCTTTTTTCTTATTGGCTTTCAGAACAGTATTTTTAAAGCAGAAATGTAATTTAGTAGTTAAGATTTATGGTAAATATGAATTTATCTTCATCTTCATTAAAACAATGTATTGTACTGACTTTTAACATTGTGATTTGTTAATTCCAGAGCCTGGTTTTATTTATGAGATGCTGGTTTTGCTTTTTGCCTCAGTGATATCTTATGTCCCCTTAAGCAATTTTTAAGTAGTTCAATTAATTTACTTTTGCACTATCTTTTAGGAAAATTTTTTATTTTATTTATTGCATAAAAATAAGTGCTAGTTATTTTTTAAAAATGCATATGAACATGCAGGAAAAGGTAAACATTTCCTTTCCCTGTCTGGTCAATCATATAGCCTTTCCTATTTAGGACTTTAGTTTAGATTTGTTTAATATTTACATTAGCAATTATTTTGACAATCAAATTTTCACCTGTTTCTTATTTCTTACAAATTATGTGTATATATTTTTTCTGGAAGTTGTACTTTATTCATTAAAAGATAATTGTTTAAAGATATGTTTATTTCACTATCCTTTTTGAATGTTACTTCGTCTAGCTTTAAGATTTCCAGTTCAAAATGATTTCCAGATTTTGCTAATATTGCTCTTCTATTTTTTAGCAGCAGACAATGGCAGTGAGAAATTTCATAATGATCATAAATGTATTCCTATATTAGTAACCATCACAATAGTGGCTAAAGACATGGGCTCCAGAGTTAGCCTGCTTCTGTTCTACAATAGAATTCTAGTTCTACTACATTTTTGCTAACGACTTTGGTCAAATTAATCATTTGCTTTATTTGCAGTTTCTTCATCAGTAAAATGAGAATGATATGGTAATGCTATAATCATTACACAAGATGAAGTATTTTACTACTTAGCACAATGCCATATATACAATAAACTAAATATTAGGTAGATTTGTTAGTATATTTTGCAGTTATTATTATTCTCTTTAGGCCCTATAATTTTTTTCTTTATATTTAGTGTCATATAACTTTACTGAGTTGAATCTAATTGTGGCTTTATTATTATTATTATTATTATATTTCGCACAAGTGAGTTGTGGTAATAACAAAGAAACTCCCAAAGAAAATAAACAAAACTCATCTTTTTTATCTCTAGATTTTTCTTTTATTTCATTCTTTCTCCATTATTTTTTCTCTCCTTTTGGGATATCTGTTAGTATATACGGGTCTGCTCATTACTGGCAGAGGGTCTTGACTATGAGTTGTCCAGGCTCTTGGCGTTTCGAACAAAGAATTGGACAAAATGCACAAAGAAACGAAAGAATGAAGCAACTAAAGCGCAGATTTATTGAAATGAAAATACACTCCACAGAGTGGGAATTTGCTCGAGCAAGTGACTCAAGAGCAATGGTTACAGAATTTTCTGGGGTTTAAATACCCTCTAGAGGTTTCCCATTGGTCACCTGGTTACACCCTACTTAAATGAGGACTTGACCCATGACCAAGTCATTGGTAGGTAGGCGACCAATCAGAGGCTGAAGTGAAGGTACAAAGTTACACCCTATGCAGATAAAGACTTGGCCTTTGACTACTCTGATTGTGAGAGGTGACCAATCAGAGGTACTTTCTATTTTTCATGAGCAATACAGTGGGGAGGAGATGGGAATTATAAAGGGAGTAGCCTGTAATCCTTTTGTTACTTGGATGTAGAGAGGTGGGGTTTTCCATTCCATTTAGTTCTAGGAAGTCAGTGCAAATTGTCCTTGGGTTCCCTGCCTCCAGACACTATCCTCCTGCCTCATATTCTCTGTATCTCTTTTGTTCATGTCATTCTATTTACTTGTTCCATCATATTGGGTTATAGGAAAAATGCTTTAGCTCAGTTTTTCAAATCATTATTTACTTTTCAGTAGCACTTTTTTTGTTTTTTTTTTTGAATACCATTCAACTGGTCAATTAAGACTTTTGTTTTGACATTTATTTGTATTGTCTCTTTCTTTTCTCCTTCCTTCGTTCCTTCCTTTCCCTCCCCCCTCTCTCTTTCTTTCTTTCCTTTTCTTTTCTCTTTTCTTTTCTTTTTCTTTTCTTTTCTTTTCTTCTTTCTTTCTTTCTTTCTTT
>NW_012123487.1:8834763-8839283 GCF_000951035.1 Colobus angolensis palliatus
TTCCTTCCTTCCTTCCTTCCTTCCTTCCTTCCTTCCTTCCTTCTTTCTTTTCTTTCTTTTTTCTCTTTTTCTCCCTTCCTTCCTTCCTTCTTTCCTTCTTTCTTTCTTTCCTTCTTTCTCTTTTGAGACAGAGTCTCACTCTGTTGCCCAAGCTGGAGTGCAGTGGCACAATCTCAGCTCACTGTCTGCCTCCCGGGTTCAAGCAATTCTCCTGCCACAGTCTCCCAAGTTTGGAATTACACTGGAATTACAGGTGCCCACCACCATGCCCAGATTTTTTTTTTTTTTTTAACTTTTAGTAGAGACAGCATTTCACCATATTGGCTAGACTGAGGTCGAATCCTGACCTCAAGTAATTCACCTGTATCGGCCTCCCAAAGTGCTGGGATTACAGTTGTGAGCCACCCTGCCCAGCCGACATTCATTTTTTAAGCGTCTAAGACTTCTACATGTGTTCATAACAAATTCTTATTGCTTTATGGAAATGCAAAATTCTCTTGACTCTCCATATTATTTACTGTGTTTATCTTAAGCTTTCTCTATTTGTATGATCATCTGTTTCTTTTGATGTTAGTACTGTTTGTTGCCAGTCTTATAAGAGTTGCTTTTCCTTCAAAAAGCGGCCCTTTTACCTCTTTATTTTTAGAATTTATTTTTGCTATGCTTTACCTCTGGGTTTCATTTTTATCTCAGGACAAGCTTGCCTGTTGTCCTCTGCCCACCACAAGAGAATATGTCTGGGAATAGAGTTATAATGGTAAGGCTGTAACTGGCTCCAGATACAGTGCAATTAATCTCCCTGAAGAAATTTCTTGTACTAACTTCTATTCCTTGTGTCAGCTGATCCATCTTTTGGAAACCCTGAACAACTGCCACCTCTGAAACCCCTCTTCTGCATGTGTTTTAGGTTCTGATTTCTTCTGGTCACTCACTAGAGTTGATTCCATCTAGTCTCTAGAAACTTTTGGTATATTTTGCTTTGCCAATATCAGTCTTATCTTGGATTTACTTATTAATCTTAGCATCATTTTTTGTTCATATAATGGGAGCTGGAAGTGGGAAAGTGAACATTGAGCTCAGTCTGCCATCTTGATACATTATTCTTGGTCATATGAGTTTCATTTTACCAGTATCTTTTTAGTAACATTCAAATATGTGCATTTATTTAAAAACTGATACATTCATGTATGCCAAAATTATAAGTGGAAAATTCTCAATACTGCCAAGTTTGCATAATTTAATGGTCATGTTATTAATATGAAGCTAACTTTATCTTATTTACTTCTTTATTGAAACATTTTAAGTGCATTTATTTCTCAGGCTGGCTGTAGAGAGCCTATTGCCTCATAAGATACTGATAATTTTTGGATAAAGCAATTTGTACATATTATTTTAAAATGCCACATTTTCCTTCATATCAAGAAAATAGATGTTGTTTCATCTTTTCACAGTTTTTCTTCTTGACATCACTTTGGAGTTAATTCCACTGGATTGAGATCTGTCAGAGCGGAATAAACAAAAGACTTCTTAAAAAGTGTGATTCTCATTTAAGCTATGCTGTACACAGCACATCTAACTGTGGTAATGAGCTGTTAAGGATTCCACTAATGGCAGTTTAGTAGCTGTAGCTAAGGATTTCCCAACCAATAAATATAGTTTCCTTGGGTATTAGGCAGAAATCTTTGCATAGCTTTTTAGCACAAGTGACATTGATTAATGGCCACAGAAAATAAATATTGTTATCCTGGAGCAAATATAACACCCTATAAAGCCAATAGAATCCAAGGCAGAAAACACAGGAGTCTAATATACTTGGGAAGGATATAGTAATCTAAGGACACACTGGGCAATAAAATTACATAGCTAAACTTTAAGGAATTAAAAAGTTTAGGGGTATTGCCTATTGGTATGAAGTGAATAAATAACTCTTCAGCAACCACTGCCCATATTTAGAAATTTAAATAATAGCCTACAACGACTGTTGCTTAAGGAGACATGCTAATAACTCTTTAAGTCTAGTAGGGTAGATATACATTTTAAGTTAATATTCAAAATCTGTTAAAAAGAATCCAATATTTAGGGCATATTTAAAACAAAATTTGTATGTTGGAAAACTGTATTTCATATTAGAAAAACAAATATGCCAACCTCAAGAGTTTTCAGTGTTTGTAATATTTATTTTCCACTGAGATATAAAATATAAAAATGAGAGATGTCAAAATATTCTCTCTTTCTTAAATGTGAATAGGTTTTCAGTGTTGGATATAATTTATTTTTTTTCTTTATGCTTTGACCAAATGTAAATTTTCTGCTCTTTTTAATGTCCTGAGTTAATACTACATGAAGTTTATCTGCATGTAGATTCATGTAACTAAATGTATTATGTATAATATCTAATAAAATATATATTTGATTCTATCTAAGTATAGATTTTGGTAGATATTTTTTCTGACCCTCCTAACAGCATTGTTAGGGTTTTATGAATCAATCTTAACTTGGTATTTAAGTCAATTTAAATTTTAGCTATAGAAGAATTTTTCATGTCCCTATGCTAAATTTCCTTGTAATATTTACTTTATTTTTCATATAGGCTCCTAATTCATAATTAGTTTCAATTCTAACTCTGTTATTTGCCACAATATAGAGGGTAAATGATTACTAAATGAGGGGATATAGAACTTCACCTTCTTCTTTTCCTTAAACCCCCATCTGGCTTTTGTACATTGTTTTCACCACCAAACCATCTTCCTTAACTATCAATAGAAGAAATCTACTGAAGTAGCATTCAATTAATATTGCAAACACGTTTCTAAACTTTAGTAATCTCCATCTGATATAGGAAAAACTGTGTGACTTCTAATTCCTCATTTCTCCAAGTCAATGTTATATATCTGGCCATGAAAATTCAGGGCAAATGTAATAACTCTTGGGCTATATGATCTGAGGATTAGTCTTAGCATTCAAAGGTTGTCAGAGGTAATATTGATGGGTATCAAAATAATGTATATTTGATACATTCCTGCTTTCTTATTGATGTGAAAAACATGAAACTAAGTGGTAGTGTTAATACCTTTATTAATTTTACAAAGTGAGGTTATAAAGTCTTCCTTTTCAGACAATGTCATAAAGATTAGAAACAGTGACAATCTATTTTAGAAAGAAATTACTGAATCCCTCAAATGTTCTATTACTTACTATTATACCATAACTAGAGACACCATAATAACATATTTAATTTTATATAATCATAATAACCACTAGTCTAAAATTAAAAGACTTAAAAAAAGAGAGACAGAAATGAATCATTAATGGACCTACTGCTGACCATCAAACTAAACTTGGTAAGGAAATATTCCACAGTCAAATGAATAGGTAAGATGGGTTTAACCCTAAAATATTAGCAAATTGAAAAAAAGGAAATCAATCTTTAACACACACAAAAGTTATAGACAGAGGTAAAAGAAATGGAAGCAAAATGTCCCATTTGTAGCTACAATTAATTTAGTTTATAAATGAACATGATTAATTACAGAGCAGTAAACACTGAGAACTTTTGTGCACATGCTGATTTTACAAGAATTTATTTCCATTCACTTGATTCTTTTATGTTTAGTTAATTAATTTTCAATAATGTGTTAATGTCATTCTTAGTTCAAGGCATCTGTAGCTAACTGAAATTAAACATAGCTCCAGAGTCTGAACTATGCAGAACTTTTTAAGATTTATTTGGGATACCACTGAAAACGTGAGAAAAATGAGGGAATTCTATGTACCTATTTAGTCAAGGTAATTCACACTACTGTGTTTTATGTCATGCCTCAAGAGCATGAATTCTAAAAATGCAAATATGAGAACTGGCAAAAAATTGATTTCTGCTAATGATTTTAAAACCAATTAATTATAATTATTTATTTTATCACAAAATCAATTACAAATATATTCTGCCCTGTTAATTAAGGCAGTCAGATAAGCAAGAGGCATAGAGTTATTTGGAATAACTAATTTGGAAAAACTAATTTTCCTATTTATTAAAGTCTGTTATAGGTCAGAAAAGTATAAACTATCAGTAAATATTCCTCAAAAATCTAATTATGCCTTTAATGAGAGACATGTTCTAGTTTGATTAAAATAAAAATATTCTAAGAAATAAGATAATAAAAATATTTTAAAACATGGAATATGATGATAAAACTTTTTTGTTAAATTAGTAAACATGAACTTGAACGATGCTGGCATTGTTATTTTGTTTCTTATTTAGTAAATAAAAATTGACAAAGGTAATCATAGTAGTGATTTCTAATTTTTTCTAGTGTATGTAGTAAAAATATTATGTAATGCATCCCAGTATAATAAGTAATATATTTATATCTCACTTAATCCCTACAATCATCCCCACTGTATCATGGTTATGAAATTTTTTCAAAGAAATTACACAAGTAAACTTTTTTTTTTTTTTTTTTTTTTTTTTTTGAGACGGAGTCTCGCTCTGTCGCCCGGGCTGGAGTGCAGTGGCCGGATCT